>NW_022990433.1:0-17500 GCF_902827175.1 Gymnodraco acuticeps
TTTTCCGAATGCCAGGAAGGATTCTTGCCTCGCTTCTGAAGCAAGTGACTCGGAAGACATGTAACACCCAGTGTGAACAGACAGAGAGATCGAAATACCGTTTCCCACAATCCCGAGGAGTACAAAATACATATATATATATATATATATATATATATATATATATATATATACACAATCAACAGACTCAGGCTCTGTAAAGCGCCCCGATAAACATTCCTGTCATTTCGCAATCTACTTATTTATATAAATAGTTATGCAATAAACCGTATTTAATTTTGTCTTAATGTGCATTATTTCATTTCCTATTCTGTTCTTGTACATATCCCATATTCTATTGACATGTATATAGACTTTTTATTTAGTATTTTATTATATACGTTGCATTGTTGGAAGAGCTCAGGTCAGAAGAATCTCATTGCCATTTCTACTCTGTAGCTGCTGAGCATCTGACGATAAAACCTTTGAGAATCTTTTGTACATATGCACACATTCAGACATGAAGCACAACAATCAAGATATACAAAATGACCGTCAATATCAAAATGTACATTAGTGCAAGACTGGAGAGAGATGGAATTCTGTACCGGTCCATATCATTCAGGAAAAATCTACAGTTCAAAAGGTTGCTAAGAAATTACCTCAGTATTATAAAGTATAGCATTTGAGTTTTCACTTGAATGAAATTATGAGCTGTTTTAGTTTAGTTGTATGTATGTTTTGAGTGTGTGAGGACCCCAGGAAGAATAGCCAATGCTCATGCTAGTGCTAATGGGGACCCTAATAAAGAATAAGATGAAGGAAAGCATGGTGAGAGACTCAGGGTAACGTGAGATTTGCCCTCAAACAGAGCTGCTACTTTACAGCTTCCAAAACATAAACACATGCCGTCCATCTGTTCCTCCGTGGCATCGCGAGGATAATCCTGACATCCCCACTGATTTATGTTTGAATGTGTCATGGATGAAATGTAACATATTGAGTATGCATGTTCCATAAAAGGCTTCGAGGATAAACTGACTCCAGATCAGAGGACAGAGGATAGAGCTACCTGTTGTGTGCTGTTGAAGCCGCTCGAGTTCGTCAGAGAGTTGTTTCCGGGGTACAAGCCGGACGTGGTTGTGAAGGTGCCACCTTAAAGGGAAAATAACACCTTAGAGTTATTTATGTGCAGCTGCAAAGATAAGTGCATCAACAGAAGACTTTAAGAGACTTTTTGGGGTAATTTACAGTTCGATAAAGACATTTTTCAAGCAAAAAGTAGCAACATTTTTTTGTTTTTTGCCTCACAAATATTGAAATATCCGGCTTTTCTTTATTTTAATTCATATAAAAGTGAATATTTGTGAGTTTTAGGCAAACACAACAAGAAATAGGTTTGGAAAAATGTGGTTATTGACCTTTTTTCACAATTTTCTGATGTTTTAAAGACCCAACAATTACATTGCATGTACAGACAAATAACCTCCTATTTGTTACTATTTAAAGTAATTTTCTTTCATGCAAGAAATGCGTTTAAATGACATTTTCAGCCTCTCAAATAAGAAGATATCCTTTAATAGTCATGTAGTAATCAATATGTTTGGGTTTTTCAAAGACAAAACATAAATTGATAAGAAAATAATCAATTGGACAATGGAGTTATAATCATTAAAGCAATTTCTCACAAAAAAGCCTCTCGAATGGAGAATTCATTCGTATTATTTTAAGGCACATATATTCTGGTTTTGGTCCAAAAAGCAAACATCACAGACAAACCTTGCACTTTAAGAGACTCAGGCGGACATTTTTCACTATTTTCTAACATTTTAAAGACCAAGAATCCCCGGCAGACAAACTGAAAATGCAAATAATACATTTTTGCATCCCTAAATTTGCATTGACTGTATTTGATCCAACAAAACTGAAATGGCGCATTGTTATCGTCTCTCTCTCAGAGGTGATGAACAGCCTGAGGGAGATGATCCTATCTCTTCTGCTTATCACTGATTGGATCAGAGCTGATGAATGACAGCTCAATGGGAGGAAGACATGAGACTTTTGTGTGTGTGTGTGTGTGTGTGTGTCGCAGTCACTGAGCAGATCCCCATGCATATGTATGCTCCTCTCTTCACTTCCCCAAGGTGCTTCTGGGTAATGAAATCATTCAAAAGGGACTGATAGCATCTAATGGGTTAATAATATACATGACATGAGTTATAATGGGGGGAAGGAGGAATAAATAAAGGTTTATCTCGTCTTAAATGAGATGATAGGACTTCTGTTTCTGATGTTACGTAAAGCGTCTTTGAGCACTAGGAAAAGCACTATATCAATTAAATGTAATGTTATTATTATTTAAGAGGAGCTCACAGACTGCTGGGGTTTAAAGGTGACTTTAAATGAAATACATTTATTTTGCATAAATCATTTTATGTGATATATTTCTATTGCACTAAATTATTTTTACAAAATAAAATCTTTTCATCTAAAAAAATCGCATTCAAAAATGTTATCGTCAAAAAGAGTAAAAATAAATCTATATATTTAAGTCCAAATAAACTGTCATTCATTTTGAATATCTGATAGATTTCTATTGCATTAAAACGTTTTAATTTGACAAAATAAAACCATCGTAAAAGATTGCATTCAAAAATCTTAGTGTCAGAAATAATAACAATTATTTCTATTTATTTACGTCCAAATAAACTGTCATTCATTTTGACATGGTTGTTTGTATTTAAGTTGTTTACAAGCCCTAAAAAAGCATTTTAAATATTAAATCTTGGACTGGACAAACATTGTATGATAACACTTAATTATCCCTTAAAATAAAATGTAAGCAGGTTTATTTTTGAGTTGAACTTGTCCTTTCTGCAGCCGTTAATACATTGATAACAAGCGTTTAATCACAAAGTGCTCAGAGATTGATCAGCAGGGAGCGCTTGATTCGATGCGTTAGATTAAGCGCTCTCCATGCAAAGTATAAATAATGCATCCTCTCAAGTGAAGGCCAACACTCTGGAGTATGTCTGCAGCTGTGTGCATCATTCTGCACGCTAAGGACATGACAAATACCCACATATATAAAACTATAACAAGTAACAGCTTTGTGCAAATGTTGTGGTTGTAATAGAGGTTTTTAAATCGTCCCAAAATGCATCAAAATGTCACAACCGGTCTTCCAAAGTCAACAACTCCTCTCTTTCGCTCTGTCCACTCAGAGACAGATCACTCCCCTTGCTCCCGTAGCCGGAGATAAATGCAGTGTTTCTAAACGGAGGCGTAATTACACCTTTCATCCTCCGGTCATCAGGAGGGCCTCCCACAGCGTGACAAATGTGAAGCAGCTCTCGGAGCGCAGGGGGAAGAGGAGGGGGCATGAAGGGTGGAGGAAAGCAGGAACAGCAGAAGACTTAGCGGCCAAAAAGGCGCCCGATATCACCGACGTCTACTCGGTGTTTCGTGCAGAGGCAGAAGAGAGGCGACACTAGAGAAACCTCCGTAGTTCACTCAGTGGTTCTGCAGTTTGAACTATTGCACTTAAAGGGCTCATAGCTGGATTCTTGCTTTGAGAGAAACCAACAAAGTCCCCAATATCACTGGCGTCTAGTGGGTTGGGGGGGTGCCTAAGTTGATTACATATGATCAAATGGAATAATTCAATGTATACGACAGTGCCGTAGCTGAGTGTGTTAGGTCTAAAGGTGTGTTTTGCTCCGCTCACCGGCCCCTCACAGCGGGCAGAGCTGCAGGAGCTGATCTCTCTCTCTCTCTCTCTCTCTCTCTCTCTCTCTCTCTCTCTCTCTCTCTCTCTCTCTCTCTCTCGCGTCCGGTTAGACTTCACTCGCGTTTATGTCCAAATCCATCAGAAAACCAAGTTATGTTTTAAGCATGAAGGCTGTAGGTCTATAGCTGTCAACTGTTCAAACTGTGATCACCAGTTCAATACATTTGACAAATTCGACTTGGTTGCTATACTTATTTCAACATGTATTTTTTTATAGGATATGTACATTTCGGTTAATCGGTTAACCGTTTTTTTGGGGGTGGAATATTCGAATATACATTTGCTTTCAAATTCCCATCCCTACTAGAAACTAGAGAAAGCTCAGTAGTTCACTCAGTGTTTGTGCAGTTTTACACAAAGAGAGCAGATTTAAAGAGGACCTATCATGCAAAATGCACCTTTGTACGTCTTTTATGAACATGTGTCCCCGGTGCGTCACGGAACTCACCAGGTGTCAGGGAACTCACCAGGTGTCAGGGAACTCACCAGGAGTCAGAAAACACAACCCTCTCTCTTTTCCTCCGAACCCAAATCTCTAAAATCGGGGCTGCAACGGATCTGATTATTATTTGAATGTTTCTGACGTCAGAAACGGGGTGCCCCGCCTATATGGGCAACTCTCCACCTATCAGGGGAATGAGAGACCGCTCGAAAGCGCTGGAGACGCTGTAGTACATATGCCAGGCCTGTAGGTGGCGCTGTAACCTGCCACAAAAGCAGAATCAGCCCTTACAGAAACAGGGCTGGAATAGAGCAAATAGAGCGAAATGAGGCTAAAATGCAGGATCTGTTTGGTATTTTGAAAAAGAAACTTCACAGACATGTTTTATAGGTATGGTACAATGTTTCAAATATAGCATGATAGGTCCACTTTAAGTGAAGCTATTGGAGTAGCACTTATAGGGCCTATAGATAGCAAATGTTCCTAAAGGAAAACGTCATTTTACTTTCAATAGGGCCCGATATCACCGGCGTCTACTCAGTGTTTGTGCTGAGGGAAAAGAGTGTCCAGAAGTAGAGAAACCTCCGTAGTTCACTCCGTGTTACACAACGAGAGCAGATTTAAGTGAAGCTATTGCACGTATAGGGCCTATGTGTTCCTGCAGGATTATTGCAGAGAAGCGTCAGCTAAATAAAACGTGACTTTACTTTCAAAAGTCCCCAATCTCACTGGCGTCTGGAAACTAGAGAAACCTCCGTATTTCACTCACTGGTTCTGCAGCTCTACACGGAGCAGATTTAAGTGAGCTTCAATCAGCTCATAGAAAGGAAAAGTTCCTGCAGGATTCTTGCGTTGAGTTTATTTCTTAAAGCCTTTTCAAGTATCAAGAATAATTTACCTACATTTGATTGCTTTTGTTGACTTAACTGATAAGGTAATACACCTCTAGTGCCTTGTACGTGGCCCTCGGCTAAACACGTTTGGACCCCCCTGAGCTACACTACATAAACGCATTATTATTACTTGTATTATAGCAGAAGGGGGAGAGAGAAAAGGGGGTTTGCATGTTTTCTCTCCCTCCCCCTCCCTCAGACACTCCCCTCCTCCTCTTTGCCTTCTGGCTCCACAATTGGAAGTCCCTTTGCTCCCCCCCCCCCCCTCGCCATGGGCTATGTCTATCATCAGAGCTCAATATTTGAAGCAGAAGTCAGTATGCCCCACTTGGGGAAAGGCTATCAGGTCCAGATGGGGCTCTGCTTTTCAGTCTCTTCAGATGTGTAGTTAGGAAGATCATTTGTTTATATATCATCTGTAAGTCAATAATATTTGTGTTTATCAGCTTAAGTTTGTGCAGTATCATAATTCTCTTGTTTCATTTCATTATTATTTATATCGACTAGTGTTATTGATCTCTTGGTGACATGTACAAGTCAACTCGTCTCATTTAGAGTTAGAAAATACGGCTTTTGGATCCGTAGTACTGCACTTAAGCACAACTTTAAGTACTTGTATTTCATTTGTATGCTACTTTATACATCTACTACACTTGAATTCAAAGGCAAATAGTGTCGATTGAGGTAAATGTATTGTTGTAGGGTAAAAAGATAACACTTTATTGATGTCTTGGTCGAATTCCCCGGTTACTTAGCGGTATAGAAAGATAAAAAAGGTTCCTCCTTTCCAAGCTAATGCATAAAAGTGGTGAACACTTGAATGCATCAATGAATTATCATCTCATATTATAGCTTATATTATTCTGAAACGGGCCAATCTGCAGAATGAGTACTTCTAACTTTGTACTTTAGGTATATTTGAATGCTAATACTTTTTTACTTTGCTCAAGTAACAGGAAAAGGGAAATACAAGTAGCTCAAATCTTACTAAAGTAGGATACTATGTAAGTTATATTTATGCGAAAACTCTATTTCTTTGACTTAGGAGAAGTGATATCTGACATGCAGGACTTCTGCTTCACCAGAGTAAACTGTGTTATGAGAATTTCTACGTGAGGTTAGGATCATTGTGTATTTTCAAATGCTAACAGAACAATTAAACACAAGAACCTTAAATCTTACTTAAGTGTACTTGAGTGAATGATCCTAAAGCCTCAGATGCATATTAATAATATAATAATAGATTTAATTTGTTAGCGCTTTTACAGGTGCTCAAAGACGCTTTACAGATATAGTGAAGATAAAATAAAATAAAGGAACAACAAATAAATATATAGTTAAAGTTAAATAATATTAAGTACTTTTCTTTTTTTTAATATTAAGTACTTTTAAGTTATATTTATGCAACAACTATATTTCTTTGACTTAGGAGAAGTGATATATGACATGCAGGACTTCTGCTTGCACCAGAATACTACTTCTACGTGAGGTTATAACTTCCTTAAAGCTTCCTTCCTAATATGCATGAAATGCCACCCTGCTTTTCGCCTTGGTGGCACGACCTCAGCCCCCCCACAGCGCTCCATGTCCCGGTGAAACATGAAAGCTGGGAGCAAAACACACGAATGTCATGACAGCTGGACACAGAAAGCCTCTCAGGATCACAGACAGGAGATCAATAGTTCTGCTGACGCTCAGTTAGAGACTCATAGTGCTCAATCTGTCATTTCCCACGCAGGCCTGCCAGTTACAGCCAGACAGACGGAGCGTAATGTTGCAGATGAATGAGCACATAATACTGTCATCGTGAGTTTAACCACTGCAGCTTAAACACTCTGCCATACTTTCTCCTCTTCCTCTTCCTCTTCCTCTCCGTCTGCATGCCCTGCACTCAGACTGTGTTTGGAGGCGTGGAAAAGAGGCTTCTCAGTGCCTATAAAACACTTATTAATGCCTTATTCTACAAGTACTGATAGTTCAACATTTTCCCTCAACAACCCTCTAATGAGTGCTTGTTTATTGTACGTAAGGAAGTTGTTGTACATGAGTGGGGCTTAATATGCTTAATATGCAGCCGCAGCGCCACAAGAACAGTCTCCCATAATGACACAAATGTGATCAAGACAAGACATGAAACTACAAGTGTTAACTGTGTCAAAATAACTTAAAATCAGGTATTTCTAACTCAGAATATGTTCACTAATAAGCTGGTAGTTTGGCTCTAATACGCATGTTAGTTAACAACTAGTTGATGGTGAATATGTGCACCTTAATCTAAAGTGTTAATTGCAGCCACAGACTGACGGAGCGTAATGTTGGAGATGAATGAGCACATAATACTGTCATCGTGAGTTTAACCACTGCAGCTTAAACACCATACTTTCTCCCTCTCCTCTTCCTCTCCTCTCCTCTTCTCTTCCTCTTCCTCTTCCTCTCCCTCTTCCTCTCCCTCTTCCTCTCCCTCTCCTCTTCCTCTCCTCTCCCTCTCCTCTCCTCTTCTCTCCTCTTCCTCTCCTCTTCCTCTTCTCTTCCTCTCCTCTCCTCTCCCTCTCCCTCTCCCTCTCCCTCTCCCTCTCCTCTCCCTCTCCTCTCCCTCTCCTCTCCTCTCCATCGTTCTCTCCCTCTCCCTCTCCCTCTTCCTCTCCCTCTTCCTCTCCTCTTCCTCTCCCTCTTCCTCTTCCCTCTCCTCTTCCCTCTTCTCTTCCTCTCCGTCTCCCTCTCTTCTCCTCTCATCCTCTGCCCGCTCTCTCCCTCCTCCTCTCGCTCTCCCTCATCCTCTCGTCCTCTCCCTCCTTCCGTCTCACTCTATCCTCTTCCCTCTCCTCTCCCTCATTCCTCTCCTCGCACCTCTCCTCTCCCTCTCCCTCTCCCTCTCCCTCCCTCTTCCTCTTCTCTTCCTCTCCGTCTCCCTCTCTTCTCCCCTCTCCCGTCTAGTCCTCTCCCTCTCCTCCCTCTCTCCTCTCCTCTTCCCTCTCCTCTTCCTCGTTCCTCTTCCCTCTCTTCTCTCCTCCCTCGCCTCTCTCCTCTCCCTCTCCTCCCCTCGTTCCCTCGCTCTTCTCCTCTATCCTCTCTCTTCTCCCTCCTCTTCTCTCTCCCTCTTCTCCCTCTCCCTCTCCCTTCTCCTCACTCTCCTCGCCTATTCTCTCCTCTCCTCTCTTCTCCCTCTCATCTTCCCTTCTCTCTCCTCCCTCTCTCCTCTCCCTCTCCTCCCCTCTCCTCTCTCTCCCTCTCCTCTCCCTCTCCTCTCCCTCTCCATGCCCTACACTCAGACTGTATTTGGATAAGAGGCGTGGAAAAGAGGCTTCGCTGTGCAACACATCTGCTGCTGAGTTGCAGGTATTTACTGGGAGACACTCTCAACAACATGAAGAGGAATCACACTTTACTACGGGAGAAAGACTCTAGAGTAGAAACACTGCACTGCCTTTAAGGAGAAGGCAAAACTCGTCTGAATCGCTCTCGAGGCCATAAGTCACAGCGCTCTCAGCTCTTAAACAAATACTAATATGATCACAGGGAGAGGAAAACAAAGACAGACGGAGAGGAGGACATGGCTGCTGAGTGCCGGACATTTTTCTCTCTGTGTTGATTTATTTAAGCGGAGAAAGGAGGGAGGCTGACATAACGACCAAAGCCATGTTTTGGGGGTGAGTGAGAGGGCTGCGCATGCTACTAAATCAGAGACAGAGCGCTTTACACTCATGTTTTGGAGAAAGAGAACAATAAACCTTATTTGGATGGGCTAAGCAGAGGAGAAATGGAAATGAGACAACATTACAAGATGATCAAAGTCCTAAGTTATGTCTATACATGTCCAAAGATATACACTCTAATCTTTGCAGCTTTCACATCTCACACTGCTTCTTGATACCATACATCCAAAGGGAAGATGCACAGAGAGGACTAAGGATTCAGATGGATGTTTTTGGAGAATCTAGACAAAATCTGCTTTGTGTTAAACCTGTCATGATGCCGTTCCCCAATGTTCGCTGTACACATGATACAACTGTACGATTGGACAAAAACACATCTCAAAAGGGTGGAAACTCTATAACATGTCAGAAAATCCAAGGAAAGTCTCTAAATGTCTAAAGATATTGACTTGATATGATTTAAAACTGAGAACACCAGGAACTCCCCATGTTTCAGGGTTTGGAAACAGCACTTTGACACCATGCGACCGTCCACAGCACAGAGAGAAATAAGCAGTGTGTCTCAAGATGTGTTTGGTCGATAACAGATCAGATACAAGTGGAACACGTCCATCCTAGATTGTCAAAGTCCTAAGTTGTGAAAATAAATGTCCAAAGATATTGACTATTATGATGATTAATGATTACAAATGGAGCAAACCAGGAACTCCCCATGTTTCAGAGAAAGAAACAGCCTTTTCTGACATGTTGAGGCCTTGAACGTTGCATTTTGACACCAAGCATTCGTCCACAGTGAATATGCACAGAGAGAAATAAGGAATCAGACACAATGCATTAATACCCAGTTATCTAAAGATGTTTTTGGTCTATACAAGATCAGATACAAGTGGAACATGTCCATCCTAGATTGTCAAAGTCCTAAGTTGTGTCTCTAAATGTCCAAACGTATTGAAAAGCCAGGAAATCCCCATGTTTCAGAGAAAGAAACAGCCTTTTCTGACATGTTGAGGCCTTGAACGTTGCATTTTGACACCATGCTTTCGTCCACAGTGAGAAAGCACGTAGAGAAATGCAGAATGTGTCCTCACCCTGCATCTGGTAGCTGTACGGCGCCTGTCCGGTCTGCGGCGTGGTGAACCCCGAGCTGTACCCCAGGAACCCCGTCTGTCCTGGAGACTGAGACTGACTCAGACCCCCCTCTGTCTTTATGCCTGCAAACAAGGGTCCTCAACATGTTAGTGACACCTCATCGGTTTCATGCACAACAACAGTCAACACACAGCTGGTCTGTTAGCTTATACCATACGAGAAGATACGATAATACTTTAAAGGTCAGATCAGTCACTTCATTCAACGCAAACATCGTATTTTATCTCACGGAAAAGCAAGGCCCTCTCTGGTGTTAAAACTGTTATTCTTGTGCCTATTTAACTTATGGGTAGAGCACACTAAAGGAGAACAATCCTGAATTGAACGGTCAAATACAAAATATATATTATTATAATTAGCTGTAAGAATAAGAGCACTCATTCAACGCAAAGAGTTGCACACTTAACTTGAAATACCCAAAGTCTCTGCACCGAAACCAGTGGATTAGACATTATTATAGATAGACCGTTCTTATCTTAAGAGTTGCACACTTAATCCAAAATACACAAAGTCACTATATCAAGACATGACAAACAAACAACATTGAACATAACAACACAATCGCTCAAAGACCCTTCATTTGAACTGATACTAAACCCAAGAACAATTTTAAGTACTTGTATTTCCTTTCTATACTTTATACATATATTACACTTAAATTCAAAGGAAAATATTGTAGACTGAGTACAAACAATATCATTGTGTATTGTTATAGGATAAAAAGATGAAACTTTATTGATGTCTTGTTCACCAGATACGTAACAGCATAAAAAAGAAAATACAAGAAACGCAAATCTTACTTAAGTGTAGTACTTGAGATCCTAAAACCTCAGATGAAGAGAGATATTATGCATATTAAGTACTTTCCCTACTTGAAGTTATATTATGCAATAACTTTACTCACAGATGATCTGATGTCTCCGCTTGTTTGGAAGTGTCTTTCTGTCTCATTGCTAAACCAAACAGCGGGTGACTGTGGTTGTTTGATATATCTAGTATTAGATCATGTACTGCAGGTGTGAGAAGATGCAGCAGTAATGAAACATACTGCGTGTGTTTGTGGGGGGAACCAACCTCTGCTTACATTCAATCAGTCACGATGCAGTTCGGACTCCGCTCAAATAAACACCGTGAATTCCTGCACATATTGGAGAGTCTTTCGGGGTCAAAACACTGCAAAGACTTTGGACAAATAAAGCCCGCAGAGAGCCGTGTACTCTGCGTTCACTCTGCCAGGGGAAGATGTTTTGTTTGCAGATTTCTATCTAGAATCTACGAGAAGAAGAGCTTGACAAGCAGATTCTGTTTTATTCGAGAACATGCAGGGCCTAAACAAAACCTCAGCAGCTCTGAAGGAAGTCCTTCAGAGATATCTAGATGTAGAGGAGGTTTGGGAGAAATTAAAAGTGGAGTATAAATACTTTGTTACTGCACTTAAGTACATTTTTCTGGTATCAGTACTTTACTCCACTACTTATTTTTCTGACGACTTTTTACTTTCTACTTCTTACATGTTGAACTCAAATACCTGTACTTTCTACTTCTTACATGTTGAACTCAAATACCTGTACTTTCTACTTCTTACATGTTGAACACAAACACCTGTACTTTCTACTTCTTACATGTTGAACTCAAATACCTGTACTTTCTACTTCTTACATGTTGAACTCAAATACCTGTACTTTCTACTTCTTACATGTTGAACACAAATACCTGTACTTTCTACTTCTTACATGTTGAACTCAAATACCTGTACTTTCTACTTCTTACATGTTGAACTCAAATACCTGTACTTTCTACTTCTCACATGTTGAACACAAATACCTGTACTTTCTACTTCTTACATGTTGAACTCAAATACCTGTACTTTCTACTTCTCACATGTTGAACACAAATACCTGTACTTTCTACTTCTTACATGTTGAACACTAATACCTGTACTTTCTACTTCTTACATGTTGAACCCAGATACCTGTACTTTCTACTTCTTACATGTTGAACTCAAATACCTGTACTTTCTACTTCTTACATGTTGAACCCAAATACCTGTACTTTCTACTTCTTACATGTTGAACACAAATACCTGTACTTTCTACTTCTCACATGTTGAACACAAATACCTGTACTTTCTACTTCTTACATGTTGAACCCAAATACCTGTACTTTCTACTTCTCACATGTTGAACACAAATACCTGTACTTTCTACTTCTTACATGTTGAACTCAAATACCTGTACTTTCTACTTCTCACATGTTGAACACAAATACCTGTACTTTCTACTTCTCACATGTTGAACACAAATACCTGTACTTTCTACTTCTTACATGTTGAACACAAATACCTGTACTTTCTACTTCTCACATGTTGAACACAAATACCTGTACTTTCTACTTCTTACATGTTGAACTCAAATACCTGTACTTTCTACTTCTTACATGTTGAACACAAATACCTGTACTTTCTACTTCTTACATGTTGAACACAAATACCTGTACTTTCTACTTCTCACATGTTGAACACAAATACCTGTACTTTCTACTTCTTACATGTTGAACACAAATACCTGTACTTTCTACTTCTTACATGTTGAACCCAAATACCTGTACTTTCTACTTCTTACATGTTGAACCCAAATACCTGTACTTTCTACTTCTTACATGTTGAACACAAATACCTGTACTTTCTACTTCTTACATGTTGAACTCAAATACCTGTACTTTCTACTTCTTACATGTTGAACACAAATACCTGTACTTTCTACTTCTTACATGTTGAACTCAAATACCTGTACTTTCTACTTCTTATATGTTGAACACAAATACCTGTACTTTCTACTTCTTACATGTTGAACTCAAATACCTGTACTTTCTACTTCTCACATGTTGAACACAAATACCTGTACTTTCTACTTCTTACATGTTGAACTCAAATACCTGTACTTTCTACTTCTTACATGTTGAACTCAAATACCTGTACTTTCTACTTCTCTCATGTTGAACTCAAATACCTGTACTTTCTACTTCTTACATGTTGAACCCAAATACCTGTACTTTCTACTTCTTACATGTTGAACACAAATACCTGTACTTTCTACTTCTCTCATGTTGAACACAAATACCTGTACTTTCTACTTCTTACATGTTGAACACAAATACCTGTACTTTCTACTTCTCTCATGTTGAACACAAATACCTGTACTTTCTACTTCTCACATGTTGAACTCAAATACCTGTACTTTCTACTTCTTACATGTTGAACTCAAAAACCTGTACTTTCTACTTCTTACATGTTGAACTCAAATACCTGTACTTTCTACTTCTTACATGTTGAACACAAATACCTGTACTTTCTACTTCTTCACATGTTGAACTCAAATACCTGTACTTTCTACTTCTTACATGTTGAACACAAATACCTGTACTTTCTACTTCTCACATGTTTGAACTCAAATACCTGTACTTTCTACTTCTTACATGTTGAACACAAATACCTGTACTTTCTACTTCTCACATGTTGAACTCAAATACCTGTACTTTCTACTTCTTACATGTTGAACTCAAATACCTGTACTTTCTACTTCTTACATGTTGAACTCAAATACCTGTACTTTCTACTTCTTACATGTTGAACTCAAATACCTGTACTTTCTACTTCTTACATGTTGAACTCAAATACCTGTACTTTCTACTTCTTACATGTTGAACCCAAATACCTGTACTTTTCTACTTCTTACATGTTGAACCCAATACATGTACTTTCTACTTCTTACATGTTGAACACAAATACCTGTACTTTCTACTTCTTACATGTTGAACCCAAATACCTGTACTTTCTACTTCTTACATGTTGAACTCAAATACCTGTACTTTCTACTTCTTACATGTTGAACTCAAATACCTGTACTTTCTACTTCTTACATGTTGAACTCAAATACCTGTACTTTCTACTTCTTACATGTTGAATTCAAATACCTGTACTTTCTACTTCTTACATGTTGAACTCAAATACCTGTACTTTCTACTTCTCTCATGTTGAACTCAAATACCTGTACTTCTCTTCTTACATGTTGTTGAACCCATAAAATCTTCTTACATGTTGAACACAAATGACATGTACTTATCTACTTCTTACATGTTGAACACAAATACCTGTACTTTCTATACTCTCTACATGTTGAACCACAATACCTGTACTTTCTACTTCTCATCATGTTGAACACAAATACCTGTACTTTCTACTTCTTCACATGTTGAACACAAATACCTGTACTTTCTACTTCTTACATGTTGAACTCAAATACCTGTACTTTCTACTTCTCACATGTTGAACATCAAATACCTGTACTTTCTACTTCTTACAATGTTGAACTCAAATACCTGTACGTTCTACTTCTTACATGTTGAACCCAAATACCTGTACTTTCTACTTCTTACATGTTGAACTCAAATACCTGTACTTTCTACTTCTTACATGTTGAACCCAAATACCTGTACTTTCTACTTCTTACATGTTGAACTCAAATACCTGTACTTTCGACTTCTTACATGTTGAACACCAAATACCTGTACTTTCTACTTCTTACATGTTGAACCCAAATACCTGAACTTTCTACTTCTTACATGTGAACTCAAATACCTGTACTTTCTACTTCTTACATGTTGAACTCAAATACCTGTACTTTCTACTTCTTACATGTTGAACTCAAATACCTGTACTTTCTACTTCTTACATGTTGAACTCAAATACCTGTACTTTCTACTTCTTACATGTTGAACTCAAATACCTGTACTTTCTACTTCTTACATGTTGAACCCAAATACCTGTACTTTCTACTTCTTACATGTTGAACTCAAATACCTGTACTTTCTACTTCTTACATGTTGAACTCAAATACCTGTACTTTCTACTTCTTACATGTTGAACTCAAATACCTGTACTTTCTACTTCTTCCATGTTTGAACACAAATACCTGTACTTTCTACTTCTTACATGTTGAACTCAAATACCTGTACTTTCTACTTCTCTCATGTTGAACTCAAATACCTGTACTTTTTACTTCTTACATGTTGAACTCAAATACCTGTACTTTCTACTTCTTACATGTTGAACTCAAATACCTGTACTTTCTACTTCTTACATGTTGAACTCAAATACCTGTACTTTCTACTTCCTACATGTTGAACCCAAATACCTGTACTTTCTACTTCTAACATGTTGAACTCAAATACCTGTACTTTCTACTTCTTACATGTTGAACCCAAATACCTGTACTTTCTACTTCTTACATGTTGAACTCAAATACCTGTACTTTCTACTTCTTACATGTTGAACTCAAATACCTGTACTTTCTACTTCTTACATGTTGAACTCAAATACCTGTACTTTCTACTTCTTACATGTTGAACTCAAATACCTGTACTTTCTACTTCTTACATGTTGAACTCAAATACCTGTACTTTCTACTTCCTACATGTTGAACCCAAATACCTGTACTTTCTACTTCTCACATGTTGAACTCAAATACTTGTACTTTCTACTTCTCTCATTTCCCAAACAGCTGGTTCCTTTAGTCTGAATGTGTGTTTGATGCGTGATCATTATTCTTTAGAGTCATTGCGTGCCTATTGATTTGAACACGATCCGTGTATCCATCATTTCCTGGTCTTCTCTAAAGAAGAGGGACCAATGGAAACGTTGTCATGTTGCCGTTGTTCAGCATGGAAACATTCATTAGCTAACAATTACATTATTGTTCTATTAATATAAAGGGAGGTCAGGTACTCTTTAAAGCAGCTGCTAGTTATGGGTACTTTCTACTGAAGTACATTTCAAAGCCTCTTTACTTCTACTTGAGTAAAGAAGTTTAATCAGTACTTCTACTTTCACCAGAGTATTTTAAACACGAGTATCTGAACTTCTCCTCGAGGAAAGGATGTGTGTTTCTTACCATAAGCAGGGATGCCATAAGGCTGTCCGGGCTGAGGATAGCTAGCATACGCCGCGGCCTGCTGCATTCCTGTGGTGTACTGCGTCTGCCCGTAAGCTGCCATATTTTGGGATGAAGGGGTGGGAAGAATATGCGGATATGTTCTGCTATTTGAGAAAAAGAAACACAAACACGTTAAAGTCAGAAAACCCCAAACTGCGAGCCGACACATTCCCCCCTGATTGTGCTACTTCATTTTCAGCACAGATTGCATCGCTCAGCTCAGGTTTAAAGAACAATAAATGGCACTAGATATTAATTACAACAGATTTGAGAGAAGCTGCAGACATCCAGACAAACAAAGCCCCCCCCCAGATCAGCAGAAGGATCTAATTAAAGATCCGAATGAAGTCGGACGCTGCTTGTTTTCTTAAAGAGAGTCGAAGAAGCCTTACTTGGAGGGGTAAATCTGCGGAGAGAACTGGTGAGTTTGTCTTGGGCTGAAGCCACTGCTTCCAATGGCTGAGGAGAGAGGAAAGAGAGACGCACATATTCAAACGTTAGGAAATGAGGTAAATATTATCTCTCGCCAACAGAAGGTAATCACGCCGCTTCGCTTTATTTATTGAGCTAACCCTTCCTGAGGTTGGAGAAATAATGAAGTCAAATAATCAGGTAGAAACGTCAGCGTTGTGTTTCGTGTATCTATGACGACGGCTGCTGTAAACACAAACAGGACGTCCCAGCCACAGGAAGTGACATCACTGATTGGAGTTATTAACGAGTGCTTCTGCGTAATCTGTCCCTCGTTAAGGTTCAGTTTTGGATCCGCAGAATTATTCATACAATAAAGTCATTTTTTTCATATCTTACAGCGAGTTTTATTCCAATTATACATGACTTCTAATAATTAAACGAAGTCCCTAATCACTAAATATCATTGTAATTAATTATTACATATTAGTTCTAAATTAGTGATTTGGAAAAATACTAATGTCCCAGTTAAAATAACCCAATTTGGCAAATTCAGTTTTAATAAATGAAGTAAAATAGATTGATTACATGCGTCCTGATTTAAAGTTACACACTATTACACTCACATTTCCTCATGTGTGTCTGCAGATGTGTGTGTGTGTGTGTGTGTGTGTGTGTGCAGATGTGTGTGTGTCTGCAGATGTGTGTGTGGTGTGTGTGTGCAGATGTGTGTGTGTCTGCAGATGTGTGTGTGTGTGTGTGTGTGTGTGTGTGTGTGTGTGTGGTGTGTGTGTGTGTGTGTGTGTGCAGATGTGTGTGTGTCTGCAGATGTGTGTGTGGTGTGTGTGTGCAGATGTGTGTGTGTGTGCAGATGTGTGTGTGGTGTGTGTGTGTGTGTGTGTGTGTGTGTGTGTGTGTGTGCTATGTTTTCAATTTCATTTTAACAATATGCAAATTAACTCTTACTTTACAAACATATTAATATTGAGTTGTATTTCTTAGACTACTTTAATTACCAAACTAAAATGGTTTCAAGAAGAATTAGCTTATTGTTCTATAATAGATGCTCCTTGTTGGTTTTCCTTATTTATTAAACATGCAGGTAGAACGAGAGTAAAGTGAAATCTCAGAGATTTATTTTCAGTTTCAAGATTCACAAAAAGCAACGTTGGGGAAAAATGTATAACCTCTAA
>NW_022990433.1:20000-23700 GCF_902827175.1 Gymnodraco acuticeps
GCCTCGCTCATGAGAGTAACAGCTGGAGAAATTACAGCCTCGCCTACTGATTTTAATTTAACCATATATCAAGACCGATTGTCGATTTCCAATGATCGAATGTAAATGTTTGCCTGACTGGCCGTCGTAACCGAGCTCTTTGAAGATCAGAAAATCCACGGTTTTCTAAAAGATTTGATCGGATTGGCAAAAACTTCAGAATTTGTATCGACCGCCATTCAAATGACAGCGGCGTTGGTTTCCCCCAAAAGTGGGCGGGGCCGTATGTTTTGCGTAGGTGTTACTCTCATCTATGGTGCAATTTACTAAAATGCATTTCACATTTAAAAATGAACAAAAATCCATGTTTTTTACAATTTAATTATCAATAGAATATTCATAGCTAACACTGCACTGTAACTTTTGTTATTGTATTTTATTAATTGTAGCTTGTTTTACTTGTATTCTGTCATCTTAAGCATTAAATAAACTCGCCTTGACGCGCATAAATCAGACGGTAATTAGTTCTGCGCATTGAGTAATTATGACATTATTAATTCATGATCAATGACTGGCTTATCAGCTCTTCAGAAGTGTGTTAGAGGCACTGGTTCTTTTTAAAAGCGCTCCTCAGAGACGTAGGACTACAATTGAAATGTCAGGGAGTCGTACGGTATTTAAAAATGTTTTAAGAGTGAAAGGAACGCTGTGTGACCTCGACTCCTTCACACAGCGATGAAACTGCAGAGGATTTCACAGCTTTCTGACAGCGCAGGAATCTCTGAAATCAATCCATCTCACTGCAGGAGGACTCTCTCCTTTCTCTCTCAAATTGACAATGTGGGCATTTTGGGAGGAAGCAGCCAGTTTCTGTCATGTTTTACACGTTTCCGTTATGCAGGAACACATGTTGACCGGGAGGCTGAACACACCGAGGACTAAACAAGGTGCATGCATAAAGAAGCACACACTCAGAGAAAGAAAACTTCAAAATCCACTAACAACGGACTCAAATCCAGTCTGTGTCAAATCATGCTTTGAACAGACGACCACAACCAATGAAAGGCACAATACATGAGGCAATTTGATCATTTTGGGGTGTATTTTTTAAGGCTTTTAAAGGTCACCTATTATGCAAAATCCACTTTGTCTTTTCTACATCAACATGTGTCCCCTCTTCTTCATGTCTCTTCTACATCAACATGTGTCCCCTCTTCTTCATGTCTCTTCTACATCAACATGTGTCCCCTCTTCTTCATGTCTCTTCTACATCAACATGTGTCCCCTCTTCTTCATGTCTCTTCTACATCAACATGTGTCCCCTCTTCTTCATGTCTCTATTCCTTTCTACATCAACATGTGTCCCCTCTTCTTCATGTCTCTTCTACATCAACATGTGTCCCCTCTTCTTCATGTCTCTTCTACATCAACATGTGTCCCCTCTTCTTCATGTCTCTTCTACATCAACATGTGTCCCCTCTTCTTCATGTCTCTTCTACCATCAACATGTGTCCCCTCTTCTTCATGTCTCTTCTACATCAACATGTGTCCCCTCTTCTTCATGTCTCTTCCACATCAACATGTGTCCCCTCTTCTTCACGTCTCTCCTACATCAACATGTGTCCCCCCTCTTCTTCATGTCTCTTCCACATCAACATGTGTCCCCCTCTTCTTCATGTCTCTTCTACATCAACATGTGTCCCCTCTTCTTCATGTCTCTTCTACATCAACATGTGTCCCCTCTTCTCCATGTCTCTTCTTCATCAACATGTGTCCCCTCTTCTTCATGTCTCTTCTACATCAACATGTGTCCCCTCTTCTTCATGTCTCTTCCACATCAACACGTGTCCCCTCTTCTTCATGTCTCTTCTACATCAACATGTGTCCCCTCTTCTTCATGTCTCTTCTACATCACATGTGTCCCCTCTTCTTCATGTCTCTTCTACATCAACATGTGTCCCCTCTTCGTCATGTCTCTTCTACATCAAACCTTCAACATGTGTCCCCTCTTCTTCATGTCTCTTCTACATCAACATGTGTCCCCTCCTTCTTCATGTCTCTTCCACATCAACATGTGTCCCCTCTTCTTCATGTCTCTTCTACATCAACATGTGTCCCCTCTTCTTCATGTCTCTTCCACATCAACATGTGTCCCCTCTTCTTCATGTCTCTTCTACATCAACATGTGTCCCCTCTTCTTCATGTCTCTTCTACATCAACATGTGTCCCCTCTTCTCCATGTCTCTTCTTCATCAACATGTGTCCCCCTCTTCTTCATGTCTCTTCTACAATCAACATGTGTCCCCTCTTCTTCATGTCTCTTCCACATCAACACGTGTCCCTCTTCTTCATGTCTCTTCTACATCAACATGTGTCCCCTCTTCTTCATGTCTCTTCTACATCAACATGTGTCCCCTCTTCTTCATGTCTCTTCTACATCAACACGTGTCCCCTCTTCTTCATGTCTCCTCTACATCAACATGTGTCCCCTCTTCTTCATGTCTCTTCTACATCAACATGTGTCCCCTCTTCTTCATGTCTCTTCTTCATCAACATGTGTCCCCTCTTCTTCATGTCTCTTCTACATCAACATGTGTCCCCTCTTCTTCATGTCTCTTCTTCATCAACATGTGTCCCCTCTTCTTCATGTCTCTTCTACATCAACATGTGTCCCCTCTTCTTCATGTCTCTTCTACATCAACATGTGTCCCCTCTTCTTCATGTCTCTTCTACATCAACATGTGTCCCCTCTTCTTCATGTCTCTTCTACATCAACATGTGTCCCCTCTTCTTCATGTCTCTTCTACATCAACATGTGTCCCCCCTCTTCTTCACGTCTCTTCTACATCAACATGTGTCCCCTCTTCTTCATGTCTCTTCTACATCAACATGTGTCCCCTCTTCTTCATGTCTCTTCTTCATCAACATGTGTCCCCTCTTCTTCACGTCTCTTCTACATCAACATGTGTCCCCTCTTCTTCATGTCTCTTCTACATCAACATGTGTCCCCTCTTCTTCATGTCTCTTCTACATCAACATGTGTCCCCTCTTCTTCACGTCTCTTCTACATCAACATGTGTCCCCTCTTCTTCATGTCTCTTCTACATCAACATGTGTCCCCTCTTCTTCATGTCTCTTCTACATCAACATGTGTCCCCTCTTCTTCACGTCTCTTCTACATCAACATGTGTCCCCTCTTCTTCATGTCTCTTCTACATCAACATGTGTCCCCTCTTCTTCATGTCTCTTCTACATCAACATGTGTCCCCTCTTCTTCACGTCTCTTCTACATCAACATGTGTCCCCTCTTCTTCATGGTCTCTTCTACATCAACATGTGTCCCCTCTTCTTCACGTCTCTTCTACATCAACATGTGTCCCCTCTTCTTCATGTCTCTTCTACATCAACATGTGTCCCCTCTTCTTCATGTCTCTTCTACATCAACATGTGTCCCCTCTTCTTCGTCTCTTCTACATCAACATGTGTCCCCTCTGTGGAAAGAGACTCTGAAAGTTTCAGGAACAAAGATTTTCTCTCTTTTTGATCCATTTCTATAAAAACCTGTCTGAAAATGAGCTGATCAGATTTTGGCCACTTGATGATGTCATAACGATGTGTTGTGTCTTGTGTAACCATTAGCCAATCAGCAACCAAGGTAACCCCCCCCCCCCCCCTTATCACCTGAATCTCCTCCTAGAGCTCCATTGAGTTCTTTGTAACC
>NW_022990434.1:0-67912 GCF_902827175.1 Gymnodraco acuticeps
GGTTAACAGGAACTTCAGGCATCACACTTGGCCACAGAACACCAGGTGACCAGGAAAACAAGCTGGCAGTAGGCTAATCAAAATGAATGTAATTCAGTGATAATATAAGATGCACATGAGGAATATTGAGTTGCTGATCAAACATGTAGTGATGTTACGCAGGGGCGCCGCCAGGGATTTTGGGCCCCATGAAAAAATATCACATTGGTTACTTACATTTTTTTTCTCTTAATGTTCCCCAATTGTTTGGGCCCCTGTCAGTCACGGGCCCTTAGAATCGTCCTAACTTTTCACCCCCTTACGGCGCCACTGATGTTACGTATTGCGCCGAGGCTTCGGAGCGTGTGTCGAGTAATCCCCGAAGTTTTTTGTGAAGCTTGTATCGAGGCTTGTATCGTTTTGGGCCAGTGACGTCATCGATGACAAACGAAGCCTCGCTGCCCGTCGATACCACGTGACTGCTTCAGGAAGCGATTCAGATCGGTTGAGCCGTTGAACCACAACGCTCATATTACCCATGGATGTATAATAAGAACGATATTACCCCTCCTGTACCCGGGCCCGGCGGTGACACGATGGAATTAAGAGAGCTCAGACCCTCACTTATAGAGGTCGGAACATGTCATAAGTAGGCCTATACATAAATAAAAGTAGGAATAAAGACATCAATAAATGAATAAATACAGGAATAAGTGGTATACAGTGTTTTCAGTCAGAATCAGTGTGTGTGCTGTGGCTCAGCTGGAAAGCAGTTGACTCACAAACGCAGGGTCCTCCCTGGTTCAACGACTGGTCAGTACGTCTTTTTGTTTTGTTAATAAAAGCTACAGCTAAATGAGATAATGTAGTTAATAAATGTATTCTTTGATATGATTGATATGAGCCTTTCTCCGGCTACAACATGGTTAAGTTTACGAATATTATTAAGGAATACAAATCCCTCTTTGCAATGTTTACCAGCCTCCTTAGGCTTTTCAATCACAATCATTAAACTGGAATAAATACAATATTGTTAACATGAAAATATGATTTCATGTTCGTTGTTTAGAGTTATTCTAAGGCTTTACTCATTGGGAACTCGGTATGAGATAGAGCACACTGTTGAGATGTCCAATCTGCCTGTTTTACACACTTTGACCAACAGGGGGTTTGTGTTCAAATAGGCGCTTTCACACTGCGGTACTTTTCCCACAAAGGTTCATGTGAACTCTTTTATCACGTTCACACCAAAAAGAGCTGGTACTAAAATTAGTTCATGTGAACCTTTTTACCCCCACGAAAGTCCCTGCTAGAGAGCAGAGAGCTGCTAGAGAGCAGGGACTTTCGAGCGGCTCTTTTGTGAGAAAAGAGCTACATTTCTGATTGGCTGGAAGGATTGCAAACCACGCCCCGCAAAACTCCCAAAAAGTTTTGTGAAGCCGCCATTTTATTATCCTCGCATTAGCATTATTAGCATTAGCATTAGCCCAGCGCAGAAACGCAGAGAGACTAACTTATGGCAACACAAAATAAAACATGGGAGCGGTGGAGATGAGGAGGTGTCGGCGTTCTGGCGATTTACTCGGAAGGCTTCAGTAGAAGCTGCTGGGAGTCCCAGCAGCTTCTACTGAAGCCAGTCCCTAACTCCGGGGACTTCCGGCCGGGGACTTTGGGCGGCAGTATACGCCGTGAAGTGGTTTGCGGCCTGCCAGTAAACCCAAAGCAGAAGAAGAACAAGTGACGTCAGCGGCTTCATTTGCCTAATCCACCCCCAGGGACTTTTTCCAGTGTGAACGCGATCTGTACTTAGTTCATGCGAACTAAGAGTTCACATGAACTAAGTTCACATGAACCTTTGTGGGAAAAAGTACCGCAGTGTGAAAGCGCCTAATGAAGGCCCATGAAGCCTCATGAGATGAACCCTTTTGCGAACCAATTGGCTGGAAAGCTTCAAAGCTTCATAAGGCTTCATCTCGCCATCACTACAAACATGACATCCAGTATCTGATAATTGACCTGCCCTTAAGGTGGCCATGTGGCAACAGGCAGGCAGCAAACGAACCAAAGGCTGCCATGATGCCACAGGTGCCTTAAATACCCCTGAGTTAATTAGGGGTTGGCTCTGGGGAGGAGTTGACCTACTTTAGGTGATGGTGAGTTCATCAGGGCCTAGAGATGAGTGTGGGACAGTTACCTGAACCCAGTGTTCCTGCTACATCCAGGTAGTATCAGTAGATTTGCAGCTTTTATAAGAAATAAAAACATGAAACTAAGTGTGTCAATAAACTAAGAATATGTTTAGAACATTTAGAGAAAGTAGGATTGTGTTGAATGTAGTTGACCAAGGAAAGTGATTTTTCACATAGCTTGCCACTTGAGGCACCCATATTGCATTTCCCAAACTGGAAGATGACACAAAGCCAACTTCCAATGTGACAAACCAATGTTTGTGACTACATTTAAAAGTCAAAACCCAAACCGCACTTTTCCATTAATTGGCCACAGAGGAGTTAGGGCAGCTCAATTCCTCACACATAATGAAGATGTACTCATATTCAAACAACACTATAACACATCACATGACGCTAAGGTCCAAACTAATAAAACATAGCAAGCATCACTTTAAGGGAGGTAATTGTTTCCTAGAATTGAAGGCCTTTCCCAGTTGAACTGAATCACCTTCACATTCAGCAACTTCTGTATGTGTGGACTACAGAAAAGCTTTTGAGAAAATGTTCCAGAGCCAAACAATGCATTTTCTATTACAGTTTTTCTCGATTGCTAACACACTAAAATTATACAGTAAAGCACAATTATTTTTTAGCTGACACTCAAAGAGCAAAACATCGGCTCAAATCTCCAAAACTCTAAACACGTGTTCAGCTTTTTCACACAATTTGCAAATCAACATGGCACTTTCTGCAAACCACTGCACACGTTTCTCCACATGAGACACAGGAATCTGACATAAAGCCACGTGTTAGCAGGTTTAAAACACTGATATTCAAAATGCCTCACACATGGACCAATGATCAAGAAACACGTTCCACCTGACCAAACACCTGATAGCATGATTGTTGGCTCATCAATCAGGATGTTAGCACTATAAAAAGACCACAGGTGAGAACTGTCTCACAGCAACAATGGAAGCCAACATGGAAGCAAGAGCAAGAGGAAGAGGAAGAGCTGGGCTGAGAGTGAGAAGAGGAGGAAGAGTACTCTAATGAAATGAACTGTTATCAACCATGGTGTGATGATGAGAGAGGGCTGGACAGAGGGTTCAGCCTATCTAAACCGATTTACTGTCGCTCTGTAATCCGGACACTTAGACTTGAAAACAGGTTAGTTACCAGATTTTAGCTCTGCATAATTCATGATATATCAGTGCTTATATCTGTTGTGTGAACGTATTTACTTCATTACTGTCATTAATTGTTGGCATGTTGCATACTATAACTGTACAGAAATCCTGCACAATGTACCACAGTAAACCACTATATCGTTGTTGTTTATCTGAAGGACTGAGAAACAATGAGGCACACAGGAAAGCAGCAGTTACAAACTGGGTTTTGGAAAACAGTGCATCACACTTAGAGAGATCCGAAGCATAGTAACTATGTGCTGAGATGCATGTTGCACAAAGTTATCTTTGAATACAATGTGATTTTTTTTCAAACAAACTCATTTGTATTTCTTCATTTACTGTATTTCTGTAAACTCAAGCAATCTTTCTCTGCAGAAACCTCTATGTACAGAGCATAGCCCATAACAGATGGAAAGTGCTTTAGAGTATGCTCAGC
The DNA here is from genome assembly GCF_902827175.1 of Gymnodraco acuticeps. Classification (NCBI taxonomy): domain Eukaryota; kingdom Metazoa; phylum Chordata; class Actinopteri; order Perciformes; family Bathydraconidae; genus Gymnodraco; species Gymnodraco acuticeps. Next base: position 3,780 of record NW_022990434.1, read on the forward strand.
AAGTGTGTAGCTGGGTGGTCAAACCATCTAATATTATGAATGAAGTTATTATTTGGTGCTAAAGTTTGCATTTGGAAAGTGTTTATGTAGTTTTGAGGGCAGTTCTTCATTAAGCAGGAGAAATGAGGAGTTTTGCACTTTGGGTGTGTGGTTTTGTGAATTGTGTTTAGTGTTCTGAGAAACTGAGCAATTAAAAAAAAAAAAGTGTGTTAGCAATCGAGAAAAACTGTAATACAAAGTCTACAGAATTTCCAACACTTTTGTGTTGAGTTTGAATCCAAGAAAAAAAAAAGATTATAAACCAAGGTCTGCATGCTAATTGTCTTGTTTATCGTATATCATAAAAAGAAAATAACTATCTTTTTTTAAGATTTTAATACTGTCACCACATTTTCTAAAGAGATCTGTTACTTCAAAGTCAGAAAACTGTTTTGTGTCTTACAATGATATTAATTATTCCTTTTGTTATATTACCTGTGGAGTACCTCAAGGATCAGTCTTATGCCCACATTTCTTTTTAATTCTAAAGTATTTACTAAATATTTTTAGGTATTTTTTGCTGATGACACAACTCTTTTCACTTTTATAAATACCCCAAAGAAATTGCCTAAATAATAAATCAAGAACCAACTAAGAAAAGCCTGATACGGTCAACTGTAACATAATAGAATATATTAATAAACTATGTTTTGTTTTCTTTGGTATTTGGCCAGGGAATGATGAAAAGTTAAAAATACTATCATAGAAAAAGTTCAATCTACCAATTGTTTACAGCGTTATGAGTTCTACCTTGAAAAGAAAAGACAAATTATTTGGTTTATCCATACATGAACAGCATTCCCACAATCATCAATATATGATTTTACTCGATTATAACTACACACTTACTTAACATTTATAAGACAGTTTGGTTTGATTATACAGATGTTCAATGATTTTGAATGCTCTGCCTTCTCATTTTTAAAAGCAAGTTGCCTGCACAGTTCAAGAAAGCTGGTAAATAAAAGGTTGTTTTTATCTCAACAATGTTATCCCTTATATCTGTGTGTACTACCAACTTGTAATTAGTCATCTTATTATTGTTTTCTTGTTTATATGTATGTGGATTTCTGAAAGTGTTTTCAATCTTTCTCTCTCTGTTCCATCCCCTTTTCTCCTAAGGTAGACCCCTATGCCCTAATCAAATTGCCCCTTGTACCTCTCCATTACAAGTCCCTTTATTTATTTATTTAAAAACAAACAATTTTGGAGAGGAACATATTAAACAAGCATGGAAGAGAAGCTTTTTCAATTATAAAAATGAAAATTATAAAGCATAAAATGATAAATAATAATGTTGAATAACTGCCCAAATCCATCCGATGATGAAATCGGAATGTTACAGTTTTTTAACCAGGAAAAAACAAAGGGAGTGGAACTTGAGTTGGGATCTTTTTTTTTCAGATGTGGCCATAGTTTCTAATCCAACAACACAAAGTGATATATTTTCACCTTATAAAGTTGTTATGAAGAACTTCAATATTTGCTCTCCTTGAGGCTCTCTTTTGGTCCCCCACCAACTCCGGAAGGATAATTCAGTTTCTTTGGCTGCTAAACTCCACCATGTTCAAAAGCTACAGTGGAATAATAATTGAGGATTTTTCTGACTGAAAATAACTCCCTGTTGCTGCTGGAAACAAGATTAATGAGAGCAGTGAGACTGAACCCAAAACAGTAAAATGCTGAGCTGCAGCTCCATCTATAAACTGAAAAAAGGTTGGAATGACAAGTCAGATATTGAATCCAAATGCAAAAAAATATCTGCGCTTGTGCAATGTATTTTAGGTCAGTCACAAACGGTATTACACTGGAGGTTTGAGAAGGGAGCAGAGACAGAAATCTCCACCTTGTCTGTGACCGGGATGAGGCCATTTTAAGGCTCAACATTGGCCAGGAGTGAAAATGGCCAATCAGTGACCCTGAAATGAAGCAGTGTGGAGAATGGGGAGGAGGGCAGGGGGGCTGACACTTTATCCAGCTAATAAGAAAGGAGACTCCAGCCTCCGCCATTTTGAATGTACAATAATCAAGGAGGCCTAGGACAGATGGAGTAGGAAATGTGGCGGCAGGCTTTAGCCAGATCCCACCTCCTGCAATCACATAAAGAGAGAGAAGGCCAGATTCCCACCACTTTAAATCTGACATCCCCAAGGCTTACTCATTCAAACACATTCAAATGAGGAATATCGAAAGAAATTGAAACCACTGCACCACTTTGAAGATGAACCATGTTTTCAGCATGACAATCTTTGCTGCCCAAGACAGGCAGCCTAGGACGTTGTGAAAATTGAAGGAATACTCTGATACCAACGTTCTAACTGGACCAAATGACTGAATTGGCAGTAAGTAAATGTAAGAGCACCCAAATCAGAATGTGCATGAATGTCTGAATCATTCATTTAGATATGCGGAGGATTTGTTTTCAGCAATGCAAGCATCAGATTCAGAATTTGAAAACAGTCAGAAACCAATGCCCTCAAGCAGGAACATGACCTGATTTTCAACTGTGGATGATATAATACCAACAGCACTTGTAAATGTGCTTGTAAAGTCCAGTTTTTCGTAAGCTGCTTAGCTGTGGGGTCTTATAATTTCCCATGTAATACTTTCACATAATTAGCTACCTTACAAATACCATCATTTGCAAAAGAGAAATACAATCTCCCTATTGCTAAAAAAAAAAACACACTGAGAAAAGTGGAAAACTTCACACTTGTTGGGTTAAGGATTTTCTTGCATTTATTTTGTATCATGTTATCCTGTGTCCTATTTTATCAGCAACAACATACACATTTTTGTTCTTGAGCTAAGAGTATTTTGAGAAAATTGTTTTAAAAAAATTGTTTAGCTTCAGAAATATTGCAGTGGCTTTTTCACACTCAATTAAAGAAGTTAGGACTAAAAGAAAATCAGAATAAACACATGTTTCACTGGATACCAACAGTTTGCATTGTGATTGTTGACTTGAAAATACAAAAAATGTCTTATAACGTAATACATAAGAGGAAGTTTTAAATGTGCAACCATATACACACAAATGTATTAATATGTAATTAAGAATGCACTGCAGATTGGGGATTCAGTGGAGGATACATATGCAGTTAATTCTGATTGTAGCATGAACTATTTGACTGAATTACCACTTTAGCAAATTAGGATCTATCAGACTGTATAGGGTTATAAAATATATATAGGGTATAAAAGACAGTTCTTTTCACATGCATATCTGTTTTTTAAATTGACTCATATTCAAAGTGTCCGTCTTCCTTCCAGTGATCACCAAATGGGAGTCATATCTCAAACCACTGGTGTCAGAGTGACTGCAGCTGCAACCTCCTCCTGTTATCGACCACGTGACGGGGGGAGTGTGTCTAGGTTCAATTCCCCTCCAGAAACTCAGCTAAATTCTGCTGCTATAAAAAAAAATCTAACTTTTTGATTGCAGTAGATACTTGCTGAGGTGCTGCATGAGTCTGGCACAGTGAGGACTGACATTCCCCCGGTGGAGAGGATACTGAAGGATCACTGAGGTCAGCCTGAGGCGAGAGCAAAGCCGGAGGTAAGAACGCAATGAGATCCCACTATCAAAAATAGGTTTTAACCTATGATTAAAAGTGTTTATTTCTATGTATCTATTAGGCCTAGTGCATTTCTGCCTCTCAAAAAGGACAAATAAAAGTAAAATATTGAGTTTTATTTTAAATTGCATGAATCCATTTTTGATGTCTCAGTACTGGTGTAACACGTCACATTTCTGCCATTTTGCCACTTTAATTATTTCCATACACGTTGACCAAATGACCCAGAGGGAACACCACGTTGTAACATAAATGTACATACAAATTGAAAAAAAAATTAATTGGTATTTAGTCAAAATATATTCTATTCTGTCTTTGTTTTATTTGACTAATATTATTAAATCTGGGCGATAAAAAGATTAAAAGGTTTTATTTTCATATGCACAATAGCTAACAGCGTCCAAGGCTCCTCTTATAAATACTTAATACATAAAAAGTGCAAGAAAATAGTGCAAGGACAACAATGTGGCATGTTAAATAGAATATAAAGATGATCAGAAAGTAAAATGAAATAGTGTACATTGGATAAAAATACTGCTTATAAACATGTGGACAGTACACTGATGAATGTGGCCCAAGTGCTCCTTTATGTACAAAATGCTGAATCTATGAGACTTTACAGGCTCTGAATAAATGCAGGCTTTACTATAAATGCGTTCAGGGCAATTTGACTGATTGTCTAATTGACTGTGACAGAATAAGGGGGTTAACTGAGATAAATGCAGCCGCATCATTCTGTCTGTGGTGTGGAGAGACACCAGTAGCTACACCCCACCTGAACACACCACTAAACAAGCAAAAGTGAAAAATACTGGAATGACAATAAATATAATGATATATCTACATTAGATGAAGGTAAATTGAGCAGAAGATGGTCGTTTAGAGTGTAGGGTGGAAACGTGTTACTGGAGGTAGGACAATTCAAGCAGCAGCTCCATCTCAACAGTTGGGAGTTGAGTGTCTGTCAGCGTGAACACACACACGGCCGCATGACTAACGGTGGCCGTTCATTCGCTCATGTCACCAACAGATATATAAATCACACTGGCACCTGATTATTACACGAGCCGCAGACTATATGCTCCATTTACCGCAAAACCACAAGCGCATATTTCACCTGCAATACACACAGGCGAGGCCTGAGTCATGATGCCATGGACCAACCGCCATGATGGCTGGTGGCGGGTTATTACACATACACACACACACATTTTATTATTGAGTGGTTTTTCAAGCGGTTATAAAGCTTTACATTAGGGTACACTGATTAAAACGCATGGAGTGATCCAAATGAGCCTTTAGCGTGAAAACTTGTTTTTTAAATATATGTAACAATCCAACAATTTACCAGAGTAATATCTATAAATCAAACTTGAGTAGGCTAATTATGTCCATAAACCTACCTTTATTTTGAAAAACTAAAGTGATACTTCAAGAGACATCTGTTGTTCGGCGGGTCCAAATAACCTAAAAAACAGCAAGTTAAATCGGAACAAATAATCCAGAATTGTTAATATGAAGTCAATACATTTGGGAAGCTTCTACGCTATCAATAACATAAAGTATTTAAAGAGTGTAATCAATGTTGTGTCGCAGAGAACTCATGGAGAACTGTAAAGATGTTAATACTTTCTTCATTGTACCAAATCTGGCAAATGTTTCGACACGTTATTTTATTCTACGAGCCTCTTCTAAAGACATTGGCCTTCATGAAGACATTTTTAAAGTCCTAATCATCAGTCATTGTTTAGCATAATAAAATACTGCATTTTATTTTGTAAATTGACCGATTATTTTACTCGTAATATTTTGGCTGAAGGAAGAATATCTCTTCGGACAGATTTCGAAGAATAAACCCTGCTACTGTTCATATTAAGCTGCCATTATGTTTGCAAATTAATGTGTTGAAATATGTTGTTGATCGGATGTAATATTGGTGGATAACAGAGGGGTTTTGGAGTAAATTATTCTTACAAATAATATCCATAGGCCTAGGCCTCATTCTTTAAGTGGATTGTCGAAGAATCAACATTTCTTGGAAGTTGTGGGATGCAGTTAAGTTTTTGAGTGGAGTAGTTTTCTGCACTAGAAGTGACATTTTATTTCGGATATAATATTAGCTGTGGATGCATCTGTGCATTTGAACCATGCCTGTGCCACAGTTACACGGTAAGCCATGTGTCAAGTAAAACGATGCGTTTGTCCAGAAGTAACGAAGTGAAGACGGTTCACTGCATATCTTGATAGGCTATCAAATATAGTCCATGCAGGGCAATTAAAATAACAATGACCAATAGATTTTGGCCCGCAAAACAAGATCATTGGGGAAATAATGTACAGTAAACGTATTGTAAATTTGGCTGATTGTAAATTAATAAAACAAATAAATTGTGAAGTTGGACTGGACTGTCACTGAGGCCCAGAAGAGTCACAGTCGCCTGAGAGGCAATGCTCCCCGGCTGCAGCGGTGAGGAGAGACCAGGGCGACAAATAACTTTTTCTCCCTGCTGCTTTCATACACATGTGAGCTAAGGAAACCGTGTGTGGGCGTGTGCGTGTGTGTGTGTGTGTGTGTTTCCAAGAAGAAAACACCACAAGTCAGTGAGTCCCCCCCCCCCCCCACACTCAGAACTCAGAGAGCGCAGGCGCAGAACGCATCTCTGTGCAGGAGAAACTGAAAGGCACTAAGGCAGTGGACACTTCCCAGCAGACAGCCGCCTATGCAGCCTCCATACTCCCGCTTCAGAACAGACGTTTTAAAAGCCACGTGTAGCCGCGGAGGGAAGGGGACTCCCCGCTGAGAGCAGGCTGAAGCCGCGGTGCACAGGGATGGATTTAAGCAGATGATAGCTGACCGCATGAGGTACAGTATAGAGACTCGGCTCCTGATAATCTGCACTGTAAAGTCATTATCTGATCATTATCCGCTTGATTGTAAACAGCGCTGTCGGTTCTATAGACGGGGGGTGTATTACGGTATTAGGGGCTTTGAAATAGTGTCATCCCCTGTGAGGGAAATCAGCTGCGATAATTAGACCCACTGAGCTCCCACGGTACGACAATCTGATGATGAAGATTTTAATCTGACAGTTATGGGCAGCCACGGAGGAGGATGAGAGAAGGAGGTGGTGAGATGGGCTGGAATCAAACAACTAAGGACTTGGCCTTTTGTATTTTTTCTGTGCATTTCTTATTGCTCATTTTTAGTTTTAAATACGAGTTTTTAATCAAGTTAATTAATGCAAAAATAATTGGTGTTATTTACAAAAAAATACGGTCTTTATATTAAGCTAAACAATTGTATTATTATATAGGCTACATTGTATTGCTAAACTATTTGAGTATTATCAGATGGCAATTTGAATTATAGGCTAGGATGATTTAAAATGTATTTCTTTTATTGATATTATTTTCAAAAGAATATGGGTTCTCGTGTTTCGTGTTGTAATTGGGGCCTATTTATACATAATCCTGGACATTTGGTGTTATTATTATTATTATTATGTTCTCTATGGAGCAGGATTGGGAAGTCAGCGTGGGAGTTTCTGTGACAGTGGCATTTTGAATAAAATATATATATATATGTTGTTTTATTAAATGCCAGATCCCGGCTTTAATCCTAAACAATTTCGCAATATTCATTTAGTTTCATTATTGCGCAGTTATATCCACACAATATATCCTAACAAGTTGAAAGAGATGTTGGAAAATGTAGCCTACTTTTTTTTTTAATCCATCATCTCATATTATTTATTCGTTGTACAGACCATAAAACACTCCCCCCTGTTTATACTAGGGCCTTTATGAATCAGAGCTGCAGACCACAAAATGGCAGTAGTTGAATGTATTGCAGCTGTTACCACTTCTCACGTCCCATAACGCATATCTTTCCCAGCCCTTTAGTCCTTTTAAGCATTTTTCATGTTTAAGTATGCACTGTGATTTCTGTAGACCTCCTTTAAAAAGGATGTGATAATGTGGACAGTGCATAATGTGATGTAAGGCTACTGGTGGTGGGCCAATAAGATAACAGTGGAGCTTTACATAACAATTGTAGTCAAACATATTTTAAGAGTGTTAAAACAGAACTTCTGTTTTCATATTTGTTCCAGTGCTGACATAATAAAATGGCATCGAGTGTGTGTGCCTTGAAGACATTTCAGATTGAGAGTGACAGAAAGAGAAAGAGGCTCCATGCTGCTTTGTTAAACAGCACCAGTGAAAGGCCAGTTTCACACTGTAAAAAATGCTCTGTGTCATTTCCCTGTCAGCCCTTATCTTTATTAGCATTCACAATGTCTCCATCAGTTTACACTAGTTGTGCCTTTCCACTTTCATGGCTGAGAGTGGCCGCTCTGTGTTTACAGGCCCACATGCCCTGTGTGCAACCCTGAGGGGGAAAAGGGACAGAGCAACAGGTTTGACACTGACTAGTTGTTCCTAATTTCTTCAGATAGAGTGGCATTAATTGCATTTAAGAAGACTGATGAGAAGTTGTGTGAGAGTAAAAGTAAAATGATAGCCAGAATCTGAAATATGACAGTGTGAAGTGTTTACATGCCTTGAAATGTAGGGCCAAAAAAATAACACATTTTAGTTTTTCAAGCAAAAATAACTCAGCAGTTTGGAGGCAGTCGTAAAGCCCGGCGGGGCAGCAGAGGGATGAGACACAGACACAGATGTTGGGTTATGAAGCAGTGTGAGAGACAATCTGCAGTGCTCCTATAGGTGTGTGAGACAGGAAGAATCTTATGAGTGTCAACCATGATGAGAAGGATACATACTAACCTACCTCATTTTAAGGTACTATTTATTTTCATTGGTTTTGGTCCTTTCCTGTTCGAACTAATTTAGCCCATTTAGTTTGAAACTGCTTTAAATTTGGGTTTCACGACAGTACTTCTCATACCAAACCACACTCTCAATGGCATTTATACATTATTATTACAGTATGGTCAGTCTGATATGCTGCTGGATTATCTAGATACTGGAAAGTATGCTCCAGTACAATGTGTGCGGGATATCGTGACCTTTTTCCAGGTGCAGATTAGTTATGTGAAATGCTGAAACTGATGTGTAAAGTTTGCCCCATTGCAATAAAGGCCGTCCACAATGAAAACATGTTAGCCTTTTGACTTAAGCTGAATGACTAAAGACTATGTATTTATGCTTAAAAGGCAAATGGCTTGCAGACCCTCAAATGGAAATAGTCTTAGTGGCGATTTTGAATTGTAAAGCTTATATAATTTGGTAGTTTTTTTTGTATTGCGTATATTTATTATTTACTGTTTCTATAAAAGTTGAAATGAAAGACTGTCCATATTGAATCTAACTATTTAAATTGTCATGAGAGTGGTTAAAAAAACTGTGTACAGAGCAATATTTCAAAAACGCTTCAATTGTGTTAGCTGAACATGTTGGCTTAATATGGCGGTTTCCCTTTATGGAAGTGGTATTTTTTCAACCTTGTGAGTGTGTTTGCGTTTATATGTCTGTGTAGGTGTGCATTGAGATCAAAATAAAGGTATAAAGTTAAAAGGTGGGTCTGAGCAAGGTCAGCATGTCAGTCTGCTCCATCTTTCACCAGTAGTTTTCCATTCACCTGTTAACCACAACCCACGTTTTGCTCACTCTCTTTCATCTTCTGCACCCATTAGCTTCACTGCCATATGTAAACCCTCACCAGACACACACCCGTTGCCAGATCGTACTTTGCCTTATGCTTGTCTTTCACGCGTTTGTTACCAGATTGCCTACCCGGTTCCGACCCTGCCTGTCCCCGACCTGCCTGCTCTGCCTGATCCCTGATCCTGCCTGTCCTTGGACTATCCTGCCTTGCCTGCTGTCTGACCCTGCCTGTACCTACGCTGACCGCCTCGCCTGCTCCCTGACCCTCTGCCCGGCCCTGACTCACCTTCTGCCCGCTGTCCTCCGGTTCGTTTGCCTGTACATCATCCGGTATTCCTCTGCTCTGGTATTATTACCAATAAAGTACATTACCAATACTCCATGGTTTCTCGAGTGCTGCATTTGGGTCCTTCATAAGATTGTGACACAGCAGAAGTAAGGGGGGGGCCGGGTTAAGAAGTTAGGAAGGGCCCCCAGACACACACGTTACGCCCCTGGTCCAATTTAGCGTCGGCTAGTGTGTTAAAAACAGAAATTAATTAAAAAGATTGGAGCTTTAAACATTGTGTCTTTTATTTTATTTTTGCTTTTTTCGATCTAGAAAGATTTTAAGGAGTCCTAAAATCACAAAAAAAAACACAAATACCCAAGTTAGTGAATCTTCCACCTTCAAGTGACTTTTCCTTACAAACAACAGCATCTGGTATCTGGAAACTTAGTCCATTAAACAGATGTCCTTATTTTTTTGCTGAATAGTGTACAATATTGTATTTCAAACGGCTGAGATGAGAAAAATTATTATTAATTGACATTTACAGTATTTTCCAATTCGTCAGGTTAGCTTAGCAGGGAAATTCTAATTACACCTTTCAACCAAAAACATATGCGGCTTGCGGTGGAAAATGGGATTTATTTAGTTTTTTGGGCTTTTTGCTTTTATTGAAAACTGAGAGACAGACAGGGCGCTGTAGTCCTATATGGAGAAGCTGCCCACTGCTCCTAAATATATGATTTGTCAAATGCACAGTGTACATTTCACTTTGTGTGTTCTGTGCTGTGTACGTGCGTGACGATAAAAAGAGGAGTCAAAATCCTCCTTTAAAAAAGTGAAAGGCTCAGCGCTCTACACGGTGAACTAGCAGAGAATCCGCTGGGAAATGGGATTTATATTAGAAAAACCTCAGCAGACATTTCCAGAGCAAGACATGTGATAGTATTACAGAAGACAGGGAGTCTATGCACTAAATTAAATATTTGATATTTCAATTAATTTAACAGTGTGGTGAAAAAGTGTGAGATGATGGCCAAACATCTGCTCCACTGCAACATCAACACTTCAATACTTCAGTTTACATTAAACAGAGGATATATTGTTACTCTCTTGCATACAAAAAAGAAAAAATTAAATATGTCTGGGAAAAGGCATATCATCACCGAGCAATAGGGAAATGTATTAACACAATGATGAATTAAGTTAAATGTTGATGAAAAATTTAGATTTTGAGCATTGTAACTACTGTATGAATTGTAATTATAATAATGCTAATAATATTTGTTGTCTAATTGCAATATGAGTGACTTTATAATAATAATAATAATAATAATAATAACAACCACATCAACAATATTTCTCATCATCATTAAAATAATAATATTTCCTATGATTGATCTAATTACAATATGAGTAATTTTTACAATTAATATAATAATGATATTACAAAAAACTACTTAGTAAAGTGTTCATAAATTATTTAAAAAAAGGTTGAGGTTGAGATCCAGAGAGTAAAATGGAACATGGAATATTAAATAACTAAAGAAATACATTTAATAAACCCTCCAAATAAAGATAAGATGGCCTTTTATTAATCCCTCGTGGGGAAATTGTTTCTCTGCATTTGACCCATCCTAGTGTTAGGAGCAGTGTGCTGCCATTTTGAACGGCACCCGGGGAGCAGTGTGGGGAACGGTGCCTTGCTCAGGGACACCTCGGTAGCACTTGCCTGGACTTGAACTGGTGACCTTCCAGTTGCCAAGCCAAGTCCCTATCGACTTCACCACCACCGCCCCAAATAAATGTTGTCACACAAGCAAGTCTACATCACACGAGGTTGATAGAATATTTGTTTGACTAAGGTATTATGTTATATTCAGCATTGTATTGACAGCTAATAGATGAATGTAAAACTTGGCAGCCTGCAGGTTTATATTTACAGTCTCGATACACGGCTAACAGCAACGTCAAATTCTTTGAGAAGGCCAGTGTAAAGACACAGAGTATATAACACATATACATTTTTTGTTTGAGCTGTATGTACTATGATAGTAATTCAAATATGTTTTAAATCCTGCAGAGATGCTGCAGGAAAAGCTTTCTGCTGTGACGGATGAATGTATGAGGGTGCAGACCGGTGGGGACAGGGACCCCCTTACAGACCAGTCCCGACTGGCCCTGTCCACAGCTCCCAGCATTCCCAGCTCCAGTGAGCCTGACCAGGTACGCAAGGAGACCCTCAAGTCCACACGGCAAAACAAACTGATGCATCTAATGGCTGCAGTTTGTACACTTATTGAAATAAAGATGAATAATTATCTATATTTAATTCAAATGGAATGACATGTCGATTTTTGATTGACTTGAAAAAAAAATCTAAATATTTTCCGAAGCGAGATTCAGATGAGAAATAAACAGCGGAAACATCTGTTTACACTAAAATGTTTTATAATATCAACAGTACATACAGCCAGATGTTCATTAAGTGTGAATCAATAAAGTGTATTAAAAAGATAGTGTATTTTTTATTTGATATGTTTGTTTGTTTGTATGCAGAACTTCTTAATGAAATTGTGTTTTTCTAGATGCCATATTTCTAATAGCCATGGGATGGTGTGTGTCAGTCTGTGTGTGTGTGTCAGTCTGTGTGTGTGTGTAGTGTGTGTGTGTGTGTGTGTGTGTGTGTGTGTGTGTGTGTGTGTGTGTGTGTGTGTGTGTGTGTGTGTGTGTGTGTGTGTGTGTGTGTGTGTGTGTGTGTGTGTGTGTGTTGTGTGTGTGTGTTGTGTGTGTGTGTGTGTGTTTGTGTGTGTGTGTGTGTGTGTGTTTAACAGTGATTTGTGTCTTCTTTCAGAACATTGAGAACATTAAGGTTGTTCTGCACGAGAGGGAGCTGTGGAAGAAGTTCCACGAGGCCGGCACGGAAATGATCATTACTAAAGCAGGCAGGTTAGTAATGCAAACCATGTTTTGCATGTACTAGATGTGTGGACTTATGTGTATGCTTACTTCCATATAAGCATAGCTCATTTATATATTTTATTATTAGAAGTAAGCTTAGTAAATCATTTCTGGAACAAGTATTCAGATATTTTTACCTTAGTTAAAAGCTTGTTAGGAGTAAAAGTCCTGAATTTTAAATAAAACTGCAGAAGTATGAGGAATGTTTAATTCCTTCAACATTATGGTTAGTACATCATTAGGTATTTTACACACCATACCATTTTTTACAAGTAGCATTCCACCATTAACACTAGAGTTCAGTCATCATAAATAGTTCTAATTATTTTTAAACAAGCCATTGCCTAAACAAATATCTCTGAATTTGAACTAAGACATCTATAGAAACCTGTAAAAAGTTGCATATGTTATTATTCAAATTGCATATGAAATGATGCTCCTGTTTCTTTTACATTTGTGGAAAAATATGGAGATATTCAAGGGATGGATTTAGTACGTCAAATGAGTACCATGCCTTTCTGTAAGCATCTGTTTTAAAGAGCTAATAGTAACATATATCAGTTATAAGTTTGTCTTTCAGGAAGAGACAGAAAGTTCCTGCAGCTACATAATTGAAAACACAAATGACTGCTCGACTTGTTGGATTTAATGCGACCCGAGGATTAGATAGTGAGGCCTTTGGACATTTACCAGAGAATGAGTACACTCAGAGCGACCTCCACCTATCATTCCTCATGGGATGTTTTTTTTTTCTAGTACAAAATGTAAAAGGTCGCCACATTTTTTCCTTAATGCTGCATAACTGTAAGAGATGGGCTTTCCCTTGTCCAGCTGATAAAGTGGGCTCTGAATCCTTAAAGCCCTTTGAAGGGCGGTGCGCTAGTTTAGCTGTGCAGCTGCTCTGGGAAAACCTGTCTGGGTTTACCTACTGTCAGTCTGCTGTAGACATGCTGAAGGTCACACTGACTTGGCTTCAACCTCCTAAAGCAACTTCTTGGATAATGAACCCACACCAGACTGAAATATAAAAGCAAGTTTTCCATTGTGCACCTAGAACCTTTATGGTCATGTTTGAATCTGGATGTTGTACAAAAGTAAAATACTGACATGTGGGAAGAACATAAGGTCAATCACAGCATTGTGTACGTTTTCAGTAATGTGAGAGTCATTTCCAGTGCTTCTTGAACGAATATTCTAATTATGAAGACAATAAATTATGACACATTAATAACGGAAACCATGTCAAGATTATCCTTAATTGTTTTCAGTTGTAGTGAAGTAATCGTCAATTGCTTCTGAGAGTCTCATCTGCACTGGATTGTTAAAATCTGTCAAATATGGCATCAACAAGTGACAATGTCTCTCAGTGTCTATCAGAGTCAGAAGTTAAATCATGAAGCAGAAGCCACATTTGGAATAAAATATTTGATTAGTTCTCTTTAACCGATCCTAGTATTAGGAGTAAAAGTACACTCCATACTTGGTCCGATCGGCACTTGAACTGGCAACTATTCGGTTCCCAAGCCAAGTCCCTACAGACTGGCTGATTAAAGTAACAATGGCAATACATGACTAGGAACAATATAAAGTTATGAACCGCTTAACAATGGAGGTAAATATGTAGGAAAATAAGAGTCAGCTAGGCAATTTAAGGGGGTGTCTTTATAACTATTTTGACATCTAATCAATAATAGTTATAAGCCAAATCAAATCTATAAAACAACAACAATCTATTCCAGCCCCATGTTGATTTCAAGGAAATTGTATTTACCCTAGAAATCAGCCCTGGGGAATGCCACACAAACAAGAGAACTCTTCAGACCAAGTCATTTTACAAAACAAAACACTTCATACTAGTTTTAGATAAAGGTGCAGAGAATTACATCACTGAAAAGTTAGGGAATATTGAGGTCAACTGTTGCCATTTGTATATGGCTTTAGGTTAGATTGTCATGTCCGATGAGGGACTTTTTTCCACCAACACATTAAGAGCAGCCTCTAGTCTGATGTGGGACTTTTCTGCGTGCTGGCAGAAAGGATGATTGGTATAAAGGAACTGTGTCAAGAAATGTGTATTTATGTAACAGTATTTAAAACACTTCATACTAAGCATTAATGTAATGTATCAGCAAGCAAGTGTAAGTCAGATGTTAAAACGTTTTCTGACAACAGCGCAATCATTTCTTGGAACATATAAATCTTTCAACATGTCCCAAATAAAGCTACATAATTGAAGAGACAGGCGTCAACTTTCATAGGTTGGGCGATTTAAAGTTACTTGTCAGCAGGGTGAGGGGCCTTTATCTTACATTTCTTTGCAGGGTTACCATGCATCCCACTGCTTAGATTTACGTCCTTTTGTCTTACATCACATCCCACAATATTCTACATTTTGTTATGGTTATTTTAAAACAGCCTTCAATGAAAACAATGCCCATGACAAATTGCAGCTCAGAGCCAACAAGCAACAGCCCAAAAGTATGGGTAAAACAGAGAACATGTTTTAAATTGTTATAATCTCTGGGGTACTGGTCTTGTAGATTCCCCTGTACACCTGTGGCTAGCAATGACTATGTGTTACATTCACTTCTTAGTAAATTACAATGAGACCCAGATTGTAAAAACAACCAAGAAAGGGAGAAGTTCATACAGTACAGGATATTTTTGAAAGAGTCAGTCTTTTTTAAAGAGTCAGTCTTCAACATAGGATGCTAAAAAATAGCTTATTTGAAGAATTATGGACACAGATACATAACACATTAACACAAGATTGCTTTGGAACTCAAAATATTAACTGTACCGCTATTAGTCTATCTATCACATGATTAGTAACAATACGTGTTTTTTAAATGCAATTCCTGAAAGGTTAAACAACATTCTGAGCATTAAGCAAACAACATTTAAATAAATTAAGTTATTTTGAAATTATATCTACCTGAGCAGAGAATACAGTCACTCTCCCTCTGTGTTATAACCCAAGTTTCCCTGTGCTTTGTTACATAGGTGACCCATGCATTTAGTGCATGATAATCCCTGTGTGGCTAGCTAATGGCCGCTGTCTGCAATGCACTCATACTGCAGCTATCGTTGTTTGCACTGTTAGCTGCTAGCTACCTAACAATGTTGGGCACAACAGAGACTCTCAATCATAGAAATGCAAAGTATTCTGTAAAGAAAACCTTTAACGCTCATATTGATATAGTATTTGTAGTAGTAGTAGGATTCCTGAATTTGCTTTTGGTTGTATTGTGCCCACCCAAGATGTTCAGTTGCCCGCTCTAGCCACACCTATAAACGTTTCTGGAGGTTCAACTGAGTGTGTGGTCCATGCAATGTGGATCTGAAGGGTGTTGAGCTTTAAGTCTGAGTGAAGGTTGAATGCACTTTTCAAAGTCAAGTCAAAATGTTAAAGGTGGGGTAGGTAAGTTTGAGAAACCGGCTTGAGATACACTTTTTGTTATATTCCATGGAATGCTCTTAACATCCCGATAGCAATGAATATCTGAAGTGCTTTGACAAAAATCTGTGGAAGCCGTGGCGCTGTAAAAAGCACGACCAATCATTTTAGCCGGCCTGGCTAAAATAACTGGATGGCCTACCTGCCTGTCAGCCTTCCATCTGTGCACACATTTATCTCGTGCCCTCATTGGTCATGTGCGCGTTCGTGTGTGTTGGAGGAGGGGCTCTGTGAGGAAGTGGCAGATTTTTTCCGGTTGTGTATTTTCAAATTCTAGCGCACTCGAGCTGGTTTCTCCAAAATTACCTACCCTACCTTTAAGTGTTAGGGGTATCATTCCAAACACTATATGATAAATTGACTGTCAGATTCAACTGCTAAGAGTCATGATTCCTTTGTTTTCATCACATTTTTTAGCCATGTCTGAAAACAGCTTCTAATATGGATGAAGTCAAAATGGATGAAGCTAATAACTCATCAATTAAAGAGGATTCTACCTTATCATAAACCTAATATATATATATAAATCACCATATTAAAACCATGTTAAATATGTGTTTATGAGAAAGATATAATTCTTGAAATATTATCCACGCTTGCCTGTTGTTATAGTTACACAACACTTTTTCATGCTTGTGAGTTTCCCACGAGCAGAGTGGCCAGAAGTAGCAGGCTTTAGAACAAGAAATGGAAATATTTGCATAAAAAATCATCCACAAATGTAAAAGTATATATGTGATCAATATTATGAAACAATGTAAAACACTGGGCACTGTATGTGCAAAAATGAATCAAAATGTAAAATACTCAATCTGCTTTATCAAAATATTTGGGAAACGGGGAAAAGTGAATCTTAGTAATGGGGTGTGCTGGTTTGAAAAAGGGTTTGAGACCCATAGTTGTAACGTGTAAGGGTCAGTGCAGAGGAGGAGTTACAGATGCAGAGCAGCTAGCTACATTTTCCCAACACTCTGGGATGAAATTTGCCCTGTCGTCTTCCATGCAGCACCTACAGAGACCAGTAGACTTGTTATTGTGAGTGTCATTGTGCAGGCGTAATCCTCCCTCTTCAAAGCACCCAGTGCAGCTCTTCCCTCACTCTCCCTTTTTGTACACAGCCCGTCAAGAAAGCAGCGGCTGGTTGATAAGAGGAATCCGGCGCCCACAATAGGCCGAGTCTACTAGGTTGTAGCGCTTCATCATCCCCCCCAACACTCCTTTTGATCTTGCCGTGGTACTGGAGATTCCCAGAGAGGGAATGGATCACTGGAGGGCCTAAACATGTGGGATTGTTAAGAGAAACAGCTGGCTGGGCACAGAAACACACACACACACCCTGACACTGATATCATACACACACTCTCCAACTTCCATTTCTCATGCTCCTCTTAAACGCACTCACTTAGTCACACCACCGTATGTATATGTATGCCTTCATGATGTCTGCCTTTGGAAATCAGTTGTCTAGATTCCCAATACCTAAGATTTTTTGTTGATGTAGCACATATGCAATTCCAGAATAAAGTATGTATGATGTATTCTAATATATTGTAGAATTCAAAAATAAATGTTTCATCTCGTTAATTCAAATTGCAACATTGGCCTAATTTGACCAGAGATGTTAAAGACATAGCTCTCGTATTGTAAATGTTATAGCAAATATGCAACATGTTTGACTATCATCAACAGTGTTTCATCAACATTTTTTTTAAAGAAAACATAATTTTACAACATGGTATACGCATTCCAATCAATGAAAATTAGATTCATGTTATGGATTATTCTTTTTAAAGTAACAGTACTATTATTTAATCAAAGCTTTTAACAATAAATGGTTGAGATGTATTGGTTCCAATACAAATCAAAGTTCAACTGGGTTATTTAAACTCGTCATACACTTGGTTAAGTAAGCCTAAGTAACTAAGAGCGTGTTGGATCACTTAACTGTGTCTGCAACCCGCTCTCTGACCCACCTTTTTTGTAACTTCCTGAATCATAATCCCAAAACCCTCCCCCTGTACTCTGCAAATAGCCTGGTGTGCAGAGTTGTAAAAGTAAGCATGTAATAATTTATTGCCTCTCCCACTAACTATGAGTTCAAGTGTTGCTGTTCTGAAAAGGTAAAATCACTTTGGCCGAAGACGTGGTTAACTGACATGTAGTACGACCTAGTTTGTTTCTAGCCCAAAGAACAAAGAAACCTTTTTATTCAACGTTTATTTGTGTTTAAGATTGTGTTGCATTCAGTTCCTCTGTCTGGCTCAACAGCCAGTCGAGTGAGCGGCAAAGCCTTTTACTAGGTAGTCATGGCCATATTACACAAAGCCAATGGCCACATGTGTTGACACAGGCCTTCATCTGCTCTGTCTGTAGGGTGTATGCGGAGCCAGAGATGAGAAGAGGTCTGTTTTGAATGTTCCTCTAAGATAAATCCGTCTTTCAGTGAGGATGATACCGGGACTGATCTCTCTTACTGATTGGATTTGAGGCCAGGGAGAGAGATTTAAATTACCTTGCCTCAATCCCCCCTCCTCCCTCTCTATCTTTTACGCGACGGAGTATTTACAGTAACATGATCAGATGGTGTTAGGCACTATGAGCCTTCGAAGGGCATTTGCACCAATCGGAACAGTTAATATGTAGACTGGGGTTTTGAGGCCACGCCATTTTCCAAGAAAGCATGCAAGGCTTTCTAGAGTGTCCTCCAATGTTTGAACACGTTGCCATGGGTAGCATTCTCAGATAAACTGCAGGCCTTTTTTAACCGTACCCTCTTAAGCAATGAGGAGTCGGCTATCTAAACTGTTGTCCGATCTCGGGTGCCATTAAAAACCACTTAGGGCTTTATAAGGGGTGCAGAGCCCTTTGCGAAATATCCTTTAGGGCAGATGGGATGAAAACGTTTTTGGTTTCCCAGAAGAGGTCAGGAAAGGTAGCTCCCTTCATGTGTTTTATGGCTTTGAGTGCTATATTAACATATTCTTTATTTTAGTCTGGAGGCATTTAAAAGATGAAAGATACAGCGTGTTCCCATACTTTGTATGGCCTCTCAGTATCACAAGTATGAGAGGATTTCAATCTCCTCGTATATAAATGCCTGCAAGGAGACAAATCACTACAAGGCCAGATATTTTGACACCAAGGACAACATCAAGAAACATGATGATGGAATTTTTAGCAAGTTGGGTTAATTCTATAATGTGCTTATGAAGGGTTATTTGTATACAAGTAGGTTTCGTCCACTGTTAAGGTCAAGATGATTTCAGGCTAAAGAGAAAGCAGTGCCTCACTCATCACACTGTGACACAATATCTATGATTCTTTCCTGGTCCCAATCCCTTAGTAACATCACTGAGCTACAGTGAGCTAATGGGATCTTCACCTGCACTATCAGTGACAAAACTACACTTATCCTTCATGCATAATTGTGTTTATGGGCACATTGGATCCTCCCTTTAAAACACGATGAATGCAGTATGTTAAAAAATACAGACCTTTGGGTTTCAAAGTCCCTGAAGTTGGTTGCCTGCGCAAATGCAGTTTTTTTTCTAAATCCTTCTGAAAGGTTCCAACCACAATAATAGCTATTAAGAAATGTGTGTGGTGCTAAACATTTTTGAATCCGATCCTATTTGTTACTCAATTATTAAATCAATTACTGCCTCGCTTTTACGTAGAAGCCATACATTAACACATTTCCTTCATATTTTTCAACAGGAGGATGTTTCCCAGCTACAAGGTTAAAGTGTCTGGGATGAACCCCAAAACGAAATACATCCTACTTATTGACATTGTTCCAGCTGATGACCATCGCTACAAGTTCTGTGATAACAAGTGGTAAGTTTGCAATTGCTAAGCCATACATGACCTTTGTTGAAGGTTGCCTCATGGCCTTCTTTTAAAGCCTTAGTTGTCCTGCAAACCAGTAGATTAGCTTATGTTAGACATCGCTGTGTATCTGGCATTAAGAAGTGTGCTGACTTTACTTCTCTAGACCATGTTTCAGCATGTCCAATTTAACATTTCATTGGGTTTATTTAATTGATCTATGTCTTTTAAGCAACTGACACTAGACATTTAAAATTGGCTTCTGTCCTGTTAGGGTTGAATCATTATACCTTAGCAATGGAGGACTAAGAGCTAGAGCAGGGGAGTCCAAAGTTGTTTTTTTCACCGAGGGCCACATACAGAAAAATAATCGAAGAGCTGGGCCGCTCACTAGAGATGAGGTATACTGCCTCATAAGTTAAGTTATAAGTCAGCTAAATCAATCAAAAGTAGGTAAATTATGCTTGATACTTGAATCTGCTTTAAGAAAAATAAACAGCCTACATCCCAGCTCTAGAGAGTTTCATTGAATTAGTTAGCAGCTCATCCCTTACAACAGGAGCCCCAGATTGATTATCATGAGAGGAAATAGGAAGGGTATATTTCACGTTTGTTATGTATATAAGTTATTGGGCTTTTTTCTCATCGACTTTGATTTGTTAGAACATCATTTCAAATGTAATTGAATTTATTGTAAATTGGTCTTATTAACACATGAACACTACTGTGTAATATATGTTTACAGATATATTTAATAAGTACAATACTAGAAAAGCTCAAGTTTCATTTGTGGGCCGTATTCTATTGTACTTTTTTTATTTGCTGAGGGCCGATTCAAAATGTCCCGTGGGCCGCATTTGGCCCCTGGGCCGTAGTTTGGACACCCCTGGGCTAGAGTAATACCAGTCCCATGTTGCTTCCCAAGTCCTTATTGCCAGGCAAGAACATCATGCAAATTATGAATATTCTTCAAACCACAGAATTAATAAAAAAGTATATATTTTTGTGTGTAACAAGTAACATGTAATGTGTGTACAATGCAAGAATACAAATAAAATAAAAACACCTTTTCGTATGGTAACAACTTTATGATTAACATTAGTAATAGGTTGTGCTGATGGTTAGTAACACTGCTCAAGGCATTTTTTGACAAGGCATTGTGCATCAGTATGATAAATACAACAACAACTTTACATGTATTGTTTGAAAAACATTCTCACAGAAATGGATTGCGGTGTCAAACCATGACACTAACATTCTTCTCCCTCCCTGTCTCCATGAAAAGAAGGGAGTAAGATACATTATGTTTATTGCTGCTTTAATCATGCCTATATTAGGTAAATGATATCCTTTTATTAAAGAAGAACTTGGCTCCTCAAATAACCATCATTCCCAGTGTTTCCCCTACCATTGTCTTGGAGGGGCCCCGCGCGCCCCCTGAAATTCAAGGTGTTTAAAAAAAAAGATAATAATAAAAAAAAGTATGTATATATAGCACCAAATTGCAACTAATCTACTGTCACTTTTCACATTGAACATGTGCTCTTTTATTAAATAAACTAAACGCTTTAATTTTAAGTTGTGAGTTTAGTGTTTTTGACCCTAAGAAACACTGATGCATTAATCAATAACAATAGTCCACAGCTCTTCTCTCTGTAGAACCCCCCCCCCAAAGCAGTAAACCTAGGGGAAACACTGATTCCCTTTATTCACCAACGATGCAGAACATTTACTAGAATCTCTTGAAAACCACACATAATCACAAAAGAAAACAAATCAACTCGTCTGGAAAGGACAAAAAGGCATAGTGAACCTAGCCTTCCAATGTAATTCTTAAATGCAGTTAATTATTTCAATTGTGGTTTACAAACAAGAAACTAAGCCTTGGTTGGGGCTAGAGTTCCTTATTGCATTCAGGGTAGAGATAAGACATTGACAAAGAAAAAGAAGACTGAACTCAGTAATTTTGCAGTTGCACTTGTATATGGAGGCATTGCAATTGCTGTTCTTAATCCACCAGTTTGACATCAGAACTAGCAGTGCCGTTTGTCCATGGGTGGAAAAAAACAACAACGTTTTACCAAGAAAAGCTGAAAAGAACACAAAATAAATAATTTAACAGCCATTTGCTTCTGATCTTTTGGCATGGCCTGGCCATGGTGGGTTCTGGTGTTTCTCAGCGACACCTTGGAGAAGCATAATAAGTAATGATGACTTAACAGAGCCCCCTCCCCCCCCACCAGTCTAAGGGATTTAATACTGTGAGGGTTAAGATCAATGGTAATATACGCCTATATATTGCTCCATTATTGTAAATAAGATTTGGTTCATGTTAACCTCTTGACAATGGCTATAGAATACATTACATTAGTTTGTCTTTTACTTATCAAACTTTGCTTCTGCACGTCTCTCAATCTGTTTTTCAGGATGGTGGCTGGCAAGGCCGAACCAGCAATGCCAGGCAGACTCTATGTGCACCCTGATTCCCCCGCCACAGGAGCTCACTGGATGAGGCAATTGGTGTCATTTCAGAAGCTCAAGTTAACCAATAATCACCTAGATCCTTTTGGGCATGTGAGTACATGCAGAGATACTTTTCATAACTCAACACAATGGTTAATGTTATTAGAAAATGTATTGGATTATTGATCTTGATATTATTCTAACAGTGAATGATTACATTTTACTCAACAATTTGATTGCTAAGATACAGTATGAGAAAATGGAAACATTTCCTAACATAGCTTTAGAATGGTGTCGTCGCTTAGTAATTAGTGGTACATCATTTGGTTATATTGCAGACTTAAACCGTCTAACACATGCATCCTGAACACAATTTGTGGAAATGTCATGACTAGTGGGAACTGTCAGACCAAATTTAGGAAATATTGCAGTGAGTAGAAACCAACAGCCAATGTGAAAAATGTTGTTGATACATGTACAAAACAGCAAAAGGTGAAGGTATCTTTCACAGGAAGATTTTTTAAGAAAGCATAAAAGAAACTGAGGAGGCAGAGGCTGCAGAGGGAGGTGAAGAGTGTGACTGTGGCAGCGCTCCCCAGGGGGACTCGGGGTTAGCTTGTCTAAAGCCATCTCATCAATGGGCGGGCTCATTAGGTTCATAACCTCTCAGATCAGTGGTGGGGCCTGCTGTCAGATTGAGTTCAGTGCCTGGCCAGTGATAAGGGTGAGTAATGAGGACAAAGCAAGTTTGAGGCCAGGCAGAGCCCCGATGACGCCCAGACTTGGAGGTGTGTAGTAGGGCAGGGCTTCTCACAGTGGAGTGAAGGAACTCTTATTCAGTACTAATTATGCAATTTGCACTATGTGTACAAATTAATAATTCAATGGTGCTACTCACTCATCTCCTTCTCTAGGACTGCCATTTGAGTTAGACAATCACAATTGTAGAGTTCAGTGCAAATAAAAAATGTACCATATTGGTAATTTCTTACATAAATATTTTTAAAACGCACTTCTGTGCCCTGTCGAGTCTATTTTGGGGTCAATGCCATATACATAATTGAAAATCTCTGATCCGCACAATCTAGTGTCCTTTAGTAGAACACTAGGATCTGATGCTATATAAATCGTCTTTTATGGTCTATAATACAGGACTAGAGACTATTCCCAAGTTCCTTCATTCTTGCATCAAACTCCTCACCCATTATTTTCCTGTCTTGACAATGGACCTGCCCAGCATCAGCAATACAAATTATCTTTTGTTTTCTGTGATTTAGAATATTGATGTACTAGTTAGCCTGAAAATGTCAAGAGGAATCCAAGTCGTTTCAGACACTGGTGACTGGGTCGTACAATCAAAAAGAACAGAAAAGAGTCTTGTATGTCGACCATTAAACCTGTCCAAATGCAGAATAATCAAGTGCCTTGATTTATTCAGACTGTTATCAAAAGAATATATTGTAAAATACAGCAAATTATGTTAATTGCTGACAATCTAGTACCAATGCACCCTGTTAAAGTTGGGGTAGTGGTTCATATCAAAGACAGTCACTTTTTTAATAACCGTAACAAAATATTTTCTTGGCCGTTATATACTTTGATTATTTTTATATACATAAATAGATATTTGTGTTTATTATTGAGATAAGAAGGGGGAAATACATGGTGCAAAGGGCCACTTATCACATTTAAACCCCCAGTTTTAGTTGCATAACCCTAGCCTTACCTTTACTATTTATTAACCAAAACTTAACCAAAGTGTTGCCGAATCATCCAATATTGACATTCTTGTGTAGTTATATGGTTGGGTCATTACATGCTATGGTAAATTAATTCTTATCACAGTCCCTCAACAACTAATTGCAGGCACATATCAGTTAAAGCAAATAATTATGCCTGAATGTTTTTATAAGGGGTAGATGAAAGCAAATACCTTCCTTAGCCCTTCACGGTTCTGAGGAAGGCTACCCTGATCGTCCCTGTACATTCTGACAGTCACCCAAGAGTCTCCAGTATCACCCTCAAACAGCAGCCAGACAGCAGAGCAGACAAAGGTCAACAGAGAGCCTCCGGTGAATGAGCCAATAGCTTATCTGTGTGTCTCTAGCCTGCCTCAGCAGGCGGTGGTGGCGAAGTCCATAGGGACTTGGCTTGGCAACTGGAAGGTCACCAGTTCAAGTCCCGGAAAGACCAAGTGCTACCGAGGTGTCCCTGAGCAAGGCACTGTTTCCTACACTGCTCCCCGGGCGCCGTACATAATGGCAGCCCACTGCTCCTAACACTAGGATGGGTCAAATGCAGAGAAACCATTGTTACATAGTGCATGTACTACGTAATGACAATAAGTTGAATCTTCCTCAATCTTCTTCAACAGGAAGCATGTGAGCAAGGGTCCTTTCTTAATTCAACCTGAACCTAGACCCTCCATGCCTTTGTGTCTCTTTGAGAGCCCCCTAGAGTCTAAGTCTCCTTAGGAGAATGTCTGGCAAATGAGGAGGGGAACCGAAGTGCAGAGCTTGATGCTTATCACCACTGACAGAGCTGGACTAGTGATGACCCTGCCCTACTGTTGCTAACGCTTCGCTTGGCTCAGCACTCGGCTGCAGTGAACAGGCTGGTACTAGAGAGCTGACCTGCAGCAACCCAAACAACCTAACGAAGCACGCTCATCGAATGTTACCTGCTCTAATAATTCACAATAATATCAAATAAAGGCGTAAACACAATAATTACAAATATTTTGAACCTTCGGCATGATATTAGGAATGTCAAATGGGGGGTAAACATGGGTAATTTGGGAAGAGTGTTAAAAATAAAGTGTACCGCATAATAGTGGCTGTTCATAGACCGCTGCTTTCAGAAGTTAAAAATGAAATGTCTTATATTCTCTTCCTCTTCCTAGATCATCCTGAACTCTATGCACAAGTATCAGCCCAGACTACATATAGTTAAAGCCGATGAAAACAACGCCTTTGGATCCAAGAATACTGCCTACTGTACTCATGTCTTTCATGAGACAGCCTTCATCTCTGTAACCTCTTATCAAAACCATAAGGTACAGCAACTAAAACACTTCATAAAAAAGATAAATATAAAATTATGCATTATTCCTAGTTTTACACACTTAAAAGTAAAACTAGTTTGTGGTACCTGTTTTTATACAGGGGTTACACTCAAAACCTTTTTATATCTGAAGCTATATCATGTTTAACTAAAATGGAGATTTGAAAGTATAGTGAATGTTTTTAGGTGTAGATTGATCAATGATAACAGTTTGTATAGAGGTGCATTACTTTAACTATTAATATAAAAAATTGAATAAAATAATGTTTTTCTAGATCACTCAGCTTAAGATAGAAAACAATCCGTTTGCCAAAGGATTCCGGGGTTGTGAAGAAGGAGATCTGCGCGTCTCAAGACTACAAGGGTATGTTTACACAAAAAGGAACCAGTAAAGTAAAACTGATCCTGTAGGACCATTTAGCACACTGAAAGTCTCTCGTAAACATCAGCTGTTCAGAAGCCTTTGTGTATGGATATAAAAAACAAAGCTCGCCTCCTTGAAAGACTGTGTTGAGTGGTAATGCAAGCATGGTAGATTGATTACTTTTCTCCTCTGTTGCTGCTATGTATAGGAAAGAATATCCAGTGATTTCAAAGAACATAGTCCGACAGAGGCTCATCTCCTCGCATAGTCACCTAGCAGGAAAGCTTGGAGCAGGAGTTCTCACAGGGCACCCCCAAGTACTGTCTCCTTATCAGTATGAGACTGGGGTTCCTTTGTCTAACTCAGACCCCCAAGATCCTATCTCGAACCACTTTCCTCAGAGTAGAGATCCAAGCCTTCTGTATCACTGCTTCAAACACAGAGGTAAGTTCTTAGCCGCTTTGCTTTCAGCCATTGAACTGAATCAGATGTGCATATGAAGTACTTCCTGTTTTAAAAGAAACTATGCCATTAATCATATCCCTTTGCAGATAACGCCCGACACCTAGAGCTTGGATGTAAGCGGCCATATCTGGAGACATCATCTGCAGTTTCAGAGGAGCATTACTTTCGTTCAGCAACCTCTTATGAGTCGCCGTTACTGTCCCATCCTTACTGCACTGAGGCAATAACCTCTAGAGAAGCTTGTATGTACGGCAGTATGGAAACAGAGTCTGGATCTGGGGCAGGGGATACAGATGACCTGACTAACCCCTCTTCAATAAATTGCAACATGTGGGCGACAATGCAGCCCTACCCTCGCTATGGTGTGGAGGGTGTGCCATACCAACCCTTCACAGCTCACTTCACCAATACTGCCACAGTCACGCAGATTGTACCACAACCAACATCATCAATGGCATCTCGACCACCTTCTGACTTGGGGGTCTACAACTCGGCTACGGTCCAGCGAGGTTTGCCCGTTATACCTCCTTCATCCTCCTCTTCATCCTGCTCTCCAGCTGTTCTGGGATCCAGAGATAGGTCAGGGCATCCACCTTTGTACCACAAGAAGCCAGGGTCACCGCTCCGGCCTCACAGAGATTTCTCAGCCTATCCCACACAGGGTACAATATCAATCCGGGAACCATCCTATCAGTACCAAGTGGGGCTAAGTAGCGCAGGAACTCACTGGACTGACAGCTAACATGGACAACTGTAGAAACCATTTTTTATACATAAACATCTGAAATAATCTAGGTTCAAAATCCCACTTTAGGCTGCTGATGCCAATCAACAATAATGAACTACAGCCATAATCATTGCACTCCAAAACCATTCACATCCATTTGTTCTCACTGAAGCAAATTGACATACAACATTGTATGTGGTGTGGTGAACACTGGCTGACCTTGTTACTTATGCAGATGTCTAGCATATGAACATCACAAAGTCTATCAGAGGCAAAAGTAAGCTCAAGGGAACAAGACGTGTTGATGCGATCGCAGAGTCTGACAACATCCAAAAAGTGTTTGCTACCTAGCCTAAAGTAAAAGAGGATAGGTTTCCAGAAAATAAAAAAGATGAGGTACAATTGCTGTGCTTGCCCTTGAAGAGAAAGAGAGGTTTGTAAAATATGTGTACATGATGGTCTTTGAGTGAAAACTGAGCATTGAGGGTTCCATTACTTATTATAGAGCGCCACCTTGATAGAGCAAGATTGTAGTTATTCTAAATGTTTCTTATTGTGAACAAGTCCAATAAGAAGACATAAACCAACTACTTTGTTAGCCTACCCTGCCTGTATTACAAATATGCAAGCCGATTGCGGTGAAAATGTATATCTTTAAAAAAGTGGTCACAAATATACAGTAAGTACAGTCACAGCATTTTACCAAAACAGCTGGCAATTGTAGTTTTGTACAAAATCGAATTTGTTGAAAAATATTTTCATCTGTAATTTTAGTTGTTTCAGACCGTCAACTCAAGTCCACATACTTGTCTCCATGCAAAATAAATCTAACAAGCCCTCTAAGTCATTGTGGTGTACTTAACAGAGATTGGCTCAAAATAATTTACTGTGGCTTTGATTGTAGTACTAAGGAACACGTAAACGTATGCAACAGTGCAACGTTAAAGGTGGGGTAGGTAATTTTGGAGAAACCAGCTTCAGTGCGCTAGAATTTGAAAATACACAGCCTGAAAAAAATCTGCCACTTCCTTACAGAGCCCCTCCTCCAACACACACGAACGCGCACATGACCAATGAGGGCACGAGATAAGTTTGTGCACAGATGGAAGGCTGACAGGCAGGTAGGCCATCCAGTTATTTTAGCCAGGCCAGCTCAGATGATTGGTCGTGCTTTTTACACTACGGCTTCCATAGATGACATTTTTTAATGGATTTTTTGTCAAAGCACTTCAGATATTCATTGCTATCGGGATGTTAAGAGCATTCCATGGAATATAACAAAAAGTGTATCTCGAGCCGGTTTCTCAAACTTACCTACCCCACCTTTAAGCTACGTTTTTTCATGGGACTTAATACAAAAATAAACAAAGCCCACAACTTTGAGAAGGGCCTGGGGTTTAGTTTCAAAAAGGTTTTAGAGATTTCAAAAGTTATCACAGCCAACATATCTTGAATCCTAATTATTTATCTGTGCCTACTGAGATTTGCTACAGTGTAATGTATAGGGTAAAAGTGCATTGAGTTCACTGCAAAGTGAGATTGATCATATCAGATAATCATATCCACAAATATATTAAACTAGCAAACTATTTATGACAGTTTATTTCCCACAATGTACATACAGATTATTTAAATGAAGGAATATGTGCGCCAAAAATCATCAATTAAAAAGTTGTTAGTGAATGGGTCTTATTCAAATGTTGTATTGTTGCATACTAGCACTCAGAAGAAATGTTGTGAGTCAAGACTAAGCAATACTACTGTGGTTGTTCGTCAAAGCTTGGCTCAAAACACTATAATAGTGAAACGGGACAGCAACCAGATGCGGGCTTAAGGAAAAAAAATGTTAAGCAATGGTGAGTACTGGAAAAGAGAGCTGCACACAAATCCCACTCCCAAATGATTTACTTGGAAAAAATCCTTGCAAGACTACAAATAGAAAACAGGATAAGCATGCAGAACGCTGAAAGAAAAAAGGCTCTTTGTAGCATTGCATCCAAGGGAGTTTAAACTTGCAATGACAAGGAAAGATTGTCTGTACGGTATGAAGATGATCCTTCATGCATTAGTGCATTGTCCCTAGATTTTAAGTGTTGTAAAATTTGATATTGCATTTTTAAATATATGGACATTTTTGCACTCCTGATGAATAAACATTTTCTTGCTTCTAATTGTTGCTTTATTTAATTAAAGATCAACATTGTTCTTCTAAAAAGTTTAACCCCACTTTATGTAGAGATTACCATTTTCGCTCTTTTTTGTTATGGATAATATTGACATTTTTGCTTTTACATTGCTTTTATGGATTTACAAGAAGATTTCACAAAAAAAGTTTGTCTTGCTCAATTACATAACTTACAAAACACAAGAGTTAAAAAAATATATAATAGTAAAGATGTTTTACTAAAAATAAATACAATAGTCAAAATGTTTGATACCAGATAGCCAGTTATCCAAGTGTTCCGTCGACAAAAAACTGTTTGTATATTACGAAATTACAAACAACTTTATTTGGAACTTTTTAGGATACAGTATAGGTTTGCCTGCAGTCATAAGCTGAGCATTTTTGCATCCTTCTCTTCTTAATAAATGTATTAATGCTTAATGTGTTTTACGTTGACAAAGTTGCCCCTAAATTTGCACGTGTCTTTAAAAATGTATGTTTTTCAGAAGCCATGTTCCAGTAAACTATTTCAAGTTCTCCATGACTGAACTAGTTTTACTGTTCAAAACACAATTTATAATATATAAAGACCATATGGTGTTGTCCAATATAATTAAAAAGATGCACTTACAGTATCTACTTGAGTTACAATCAGTAAATGTTGAATAGGAATCAAAAGTCAAGGTAAAGCAGATTTGTTAAAAGTATGTAGACAGCAGGGTGAGTACATCAGGATATAGGGCACTGCTTTCTCTCACATATTGCTCTCATTTGATCATGAGTTATGCTGATGGCTAGGTTCTGGTTCATGTCTGCACCTCATTTTCTATCTCTTTCTCAGCTGATGATGCATTTCACATGAAGGGAGGCTCTTCACAGAGGGCTACCATTCAAATCAACAAATGATCAGCCAGCTATCTTGAAATACTGAAATATAACTTGCCTGATGACAATGTTCAGACATTAATTTAACTGTCAGAGTACAGAGTACAGTTGCTGTCATTAGGGTGATTTGCTTAGGGCCATACAAGTCTTTTTGCTAATTGTATTTGTAAAGTATTGTTTTTTCTTACCGTTTCCAATCATTTTAATATGCATACGAAAATTAATTGGCAGACTTTTGAAACTTGTTTGAGTTCCCTTTCAGTGAACATCAACATTGTTGGTTGAATTTCAAGATAGAGAGGGATAGAATAAAGTGCAATTCAATGGTAGCCTGAAATGATGACTTTATCCAAGAACTCTTAAACAAGTCAGCTGATGATTTGCAGTAAATAGGATCAAACATGCAAAACCACTAGTATGGAAACACAGTGTCCTTGGAATGATGTTCATATACTACTAACATGTCTGAGGGAAATATAATTGCTGCTGGATTATATTCACTCGCAATGTTTATTCCAGGGAAGGAACTGCAACGTTCTTGAACAACACACAAGACTCATGGAGATGGTCAGAGTGTTAGGGTAGGGCAGCTTTTCTCAAAGCGTGGGAATGTGATATGAACGCGAATACATTTTTTGGACCTCTGGCCGGAATCAAACCTGGGTCCTCGCGGGCGGTAGTGGACTGTTACAGCCGGAGACTCGCAACGGTGGTGGACTTTCACAGTAACGTTTGTGTCCCCCCACTTTACAAATAATGTTTATTATTATTTTTTAACGCACGCCGTCATCGCCACGGAGGAGCACACAGCCTCTGTGAGTGAGCGAGACAGAGCGAGAGAGAGCACACCTTTATCTATTTAATATAGCCTAGTTGTAAAAAATAAAGTAAGAAATCATTCCAATGTGTACTACTGTATAGGACAGTATTAAAAACAAAAAAAACAGTTTAAAAGGGGAGTGATTAGTAAAATATGCACACGTAAAAAGAAAGAATGCTAACTACTGTAGGTAACATAAGATAAGAATAAACCAGTTTAAAGGATTTGTTATTGGTTGTGATCATATTCTAAAGATGTTTGGATTATTGAAAAGTATACAGCTCTCTTTTATATGAATGTTGAGAGCTGTATCCATAAATTCCTTTTGTGCTCAAAGTGCACCAGATTGATGCATTTAACTTCAACATTTAAAAAAAAAAAAATCTTCCCGGGGGAGCATGCCCCCGTATCCCCCTAGACTCGAGGATGTGAGGTCCATTTTGAGGCCAAAATAAAGCATGTTAAAATAATCAAATTGCATAAATGTTCTTTGAGTAAACACTGAAAACTGGTCCCACAGACCAAACAGCACACGAAGGTTAAAGGTAAGCATATAATAATGTTAAAATGTGCTAAATATATACACTGCAAAAAAACTAAAAAAGAGGAGTAAAAGTAGCTCACGACTTGTTTTTTTGAAAGTAGCTCTCATCTTATAAAAGGTTGGAGACCCCTGTTATAGAACGATACATTTGACCATTTTAAACTTGGCCTACCATTTTATTGGAGCGATGAGGAACAGGTGGGGCTTGAAAAGGCCCACCTGTTCAAAGTGGGGATGACAGAAAAAGTTTGAGAACCACTGGGGTAGGGTAAGCATCAAAAAGTGCTTTGGATAAGGAAAGATTTTAGTTTGGTCAAATGTTAGGAAAGAATAACCCATCACCATCCTCATCATCATCATCATCATCATCATCATGTATTTTGCTTGAAAAAAAAACTGCATTTGCTATTGCAAATTAGTGGACTATAAACACAAATTCAAAAAAGAAAGGATTGAGTATGGTTTGAATACAGCATTCTGTGATGGCCACTTGGCATTGGCAATGTCTCTACATTTAAATAATATAACATTGTGTAGTGCACATAATTGTTAAATAATGTAAAGGGTACCATAACATTGTTTCACGAGATGCTATTTATTTGAACATTAATACTGACAAGGCAACAGTGCACAGATTTACACAGATCATTTTCTTAATTAGGCGGTAACCCAATCATTTCACCAGAAAACTAAAATGTATACACAATTCTACCACCATTACTGATCTCTTCATTCTGGACTGTTGAATCTTCAGCTTTGAATATGGATGAGAGAGCAGAACTGGACCGCTGCTGGCGCCAACCATATCTGTAAATAACACAAAACAAAGTTTGATACTTTCCGCAAAAGTATAATGTGTTGATATAGGTATTCAAATATATCTAACTATTACTTTAAATGCAATGTTCTTGGGTCATTTTGAAATGCTGTACCCTTAGCAAGGTTACAATAAGTTACTCTTGACATTAAAAAGAAAGGTAACATAAGTTTACACCAAAGGTCCCTGTGTTCTGTTTAATAGTCCAAGTTTTTTAGTCAAGCCTTAATGGCGCATTAAAGGGCCAGGCAGGCATATTGAAATGTATGCTATCTTACTTTTCACATAAAACTGAAGTCAATCTCATTATAAAGAAGCCAACTTTAAGCCCCTTATGGAGCACAAGTTAACCAAGCTGAGTATGTATCTGCAGTGAGAGAACCTCGGTCTACAGACCATCTGGAAGTCGTTGAGTGGAGATCTGGCCATTCCCTTCTCCCCTGCGTCGCATTGCCCTTCCCTACTGTCGTCCCATAATCCCGTCTAACAGCCGCCTGGGCTTGGCTGGCCCATTCCGACACACTGACTGGCTTAACTTGGCCTTCTTGTAAAAAAGAGAACGCCTGGTTTTTCGACAAGGCACTCCAAAAATACACTTTAAATATCTGAGGGGGATTTAATATCAAGTCCATTAGGGATTTTCTCAAGCCCTGTAAATGGTCAATTAGTGCATAATTCTGATTTGATCCACATGCAGAGAGATCTGCAATGGAAAAGACGAGAAGAGGTTGGGGGTTCTACATCAGATTACCATACAGGGTGACATTGTGCATTAGTAGAAGAGAAGGATAATGAACATGCTAAGGGTTTCAAGTTTTCCTTCGCAAAAATGATTGATTGTGTACAGGAGGCAAGAACAACACAACCTTCACAGATGGATTACCAACAGTGGGCACTGTTTAGAAGAGTGGGAGGTTTGAGGACTGGGCCAAAAGGGCAAGATGTGGGTTCAAAGCTTTAGAGGAGGGACATTAAACTGTTTTTGTGTCCCTTGATCAAACATACAGCTGGTTGGCAGCAGTATAAACCAAAGCTAAATCTGCTGTATAAAACAGTATCCCTACATTTCAAAATGGCTTTGGATAAAAGCATCTGTAAAAACTAATAATCAAAACAATACATTCCCGGATTAGACAACTAGAGAGGAAAAGGCAAAGACTATTTACTTTGGATGAAAACATTTTGTATTGGAATAAACTTGTATTCTTCGCAAGTGACATACAATGTAAGCTTAGCAGACACAGAAAAACAAACAATACACAATGTTGTCTTTGGTCTCGTTGCTTTAAAGCAAAAAACATAAGGAAAACACAAAGATAAATCAAAGCCAGAGAACTATCAAGGTCAACATCAAAGTAAGGAATGCAGATACACACTACTGTGGAGAAACAGTGAAATATTGCAGAATGCAAAACAAAGAGTCATGCTCTGCCTCTTCCAACAGGGTCATCAATGTGTTTTTAAGTTTTCGAGGAACAATGTTAGCAAACGTTTAACGTCCAAAAATAAAAAGATGTTTTCTAACCAGCAACATTGATTAAATGTAATTGCGAGTGTAAGCTATGTTTCTGCTAAAGCAATGTATAATGTAAGATTAAAAAAAAGTAAAAGATTTGTATGAGACATTAACATAAAGCAATCTGAATACATTAAGATCTGATTGATCACTTCAACCTGTATGAAAATGTAATGAATACATTGAATAAACCAACAAATTCAGTGAAGATGAACTGACCGTTGACAGAAAATTAGTGTCTGCATAATCCTTCTGTGTTGGGCTTGCCATAAGCTTCAACAGCGAGAACAAACATAGGAAGTGCAGAGAATTACGAGGCTCATTCACATTTGTAATGCCATCTGTAAAAAAAGCTATCCCATATTTTAACCATAAAGGTGAGAAAAACAGATAACCACAATACATTTTTACTTTTCAGTTTAATCTTTGACAGCTCGAGCATTAATGTGTTGGTAAGAATGAGGCTAATTTACAGACATATAATGTTTCCATCGTGGTAGAAATAGGCATTTGCTAATATAAAATATGCTTTATATTTTATGACTGAGTTTAAAGGGTCAAAGTACCCATAAAGGTTGTTGTGGGATTTATTTTCGATTCTAAAGCAAGGCTCTGAGTAGGAAAGCATAAAGAAGATGGCTAAACGTCAATAAAGTTGTGCAGTGATGATGTATGTATTTAGCATTGCAAGGGGTCCCTCGACAAAGGGGCAGTGGGATTTTTACCTTTAGATTTTTGGAACATTGCAGGTACTAAGATCTTTGGCAAGCACACGTTTATGATGCTTACACGTTTTGTTTAGCTGGATAATCCACACATATTCAAACAACTTTTATAAAAGTTGAAGCGTAACTGCAACTAAATTAAGGCTGCATGACTTTAAGTCAACACCACTAGGCTAAAGACGTTCTCATTTTCGGCGTGATGACGTATAGTAGACTTATTTAGTCACCTGTTGTTTTTTGAGATATATTTAAGCTTCAAACAGTAGGTAATTTACTGACGTAATTTATGTCATAGAACAACACGAAAATATATCTTCTGCTTAACCTGAGACCTTATTACAGACATCTAACCACAAACTCGAACAATTTTTTTATTCTAGAGGAGCAAACTCTAGAACAGTGGTTCTAAAATGGGGGTACGCGGACCCCTAGGGGTACGTTGCAGTACTGCAGGGGGTACGTGAGATTTATTTTATGTTAATGGAGAAAACAACATAAGTAAGGCATTTAAACAAACTACTAATAGTAACTACTTTATTCAAAGGTTTACAGTAATTCTGGATAATAAAATGGGGAAAATAAACGGGGTGCTCTCTTTTCCTCTCCCGACAGCCCGTCAGTCTCGTGCAGCTCGCTGAACCTGTAATAAGTGACCCGACAGTAAAGAATACATATATTTATAACTCGTTTATCTTGTTCCAGAGTAGATAAACAAGCTAAGTGTGTTAGGTCTAACTCTTAGTGTATTTAAATTTTCTCCACTCAACGGTCCGTCACAGCGGCGGAGCTGTGATCATGCAGAGCTGCGTGTTCTCCGTCAGCAGTCAGCTGATCTGATCTCTGATCTCTCTCTCGCATCCGGTTAGACTTCACTCGCGTCTATGTCCAAATCTATCAGATCTAGCTAGTTCTAGTTAATCATATGACTGCCTGCTTATCAAAGGACACCTAAACAATAAGCGTTGCTTGGCAACGGTGTGTGGCCGCAAAGTATAGCGCAGCATTATGCATTTGTTTATATGAGGAATGAGGGGTCAAAATCCCATTTTTTTCTCTTCATTCCCCACGCCCCAAAATAAATAAATATACCAATTTTGGGAAAAGTAAGGAAGTTTGAGCAGTGTGGGTTTTATATTAACAGAGTTACATATATTTCAAAACGCAAATTGTAATAACTGCAGTTGGCCTCCCTGTCAGAATGACAAAGATCCTCAGTGAAGCACAAGCCCATGTTTCTCACTACATTGTAAGTACAACTTATTAAAAAGATCAGTTCAATGCAACTAATGTCCTCTTAGTGTTATTGCATGATGTTAAAATTGGTTTGCCATGAATTTAGTGATGGATTGTAAACATTTTAAATGTAGCATTTAAGTGTTTCTCAGTTACAATGTTGTTGTTTTAATAAATCAGACACTGATGGTGCAGCACTGTACTGTACCTCTTTATATAGGCATTTTTTCCTTAACAAATTGTTTTTGCGCTGATCAGGGGGTACTTGGCTGAATTTCTTTTTCAAAGGGGGTACATTATTGAAAAAGGTTTGAGAACCACTGCTCTAGAATATAATAGCCACCCCCTTAAACTATAATGGGTTTAATAAAGAGCCTATGTTACACTGTCAGTGGGTGGTGGGATGAATACAAAAATGACATGGAAGCACAAATGTGTCACTGTCAACTATCCAAATTATATTCTGACTAATCTGGACCAAGAATAGTCTCATGGCTTGGAGTAATGGTGCTATTCATCTATGTTTATCTAATGATCATGCACCTACTGTATATGTTACTACGCAGTTTATATATCTTTTTTATCATTTAAGCGCTTTGAGCACCAGGAAAAGCGCTATATAAATAACATGTATTATTATTTGTAGTATTATTATTATTATTATTATCATCCTCATAACATTATTCTCATAATGTTCACAGTATTTATGTTCAAGGTTTATTAAATATGATCTTATTTTTCCATTATTATATTATATACTATCAAAACTTGTTTGTGTATTTGTATGTATTTCAATAATCTAAGTGCCTCCAGGTTTTTAATTCAATTGAATCATTTTATTGCAGCAGGTTTTGGGTCTGTATGCCACCATATCTGAGACCGGAGTGGGTAGAAGAAGAGACACTTTTAGCTCTAATTATTTGTTGTGCCATAATTTTTGAAAGAGAGAAACATTTCCCTCAAGTTTTTTCTGGATCAGGAGTCTTTACATAATATTAATTAATGCATGTCAGTTTGATTTAAGTTCTCCATTTTGAATGAGGTCCAGATATCTACTTTTCACAACTGTCTTTTGTGCATCGTTAGCAATTCATCAGCCATGATGTATTATGCAGGAACTGTACTTGGATTGAATTTACACTAAGGAATCGTAAGGAAACTGTTAGCCTTGCCTAGCTTTGTTATTTATATGCCTAATTTATTTAAAGGTGGGGTAGGTATACCGGTAGGTATAACCGGCTCGAGATACACTTTTTGTTATATTCCATGGAATGCTCTTAACATCCCGATAGCAATGAATATCTTAAGTGCTTTGACAAAAAATCCAAAAAATCCATAATCTGTGGAAGCCGTAGTACTGTAAAAAGCAAGACCAATCATTTTAGCCGGCCCGGCTAAAATAACTGGATAGCCTACCTGCCTGTCAGCCTTCCATCTGTGCACAAACTTATCTCGTGCCCTCATTGGTCATGTGCGCGTTCGTGTGTGTTGGAGGAGGGGCTCTGTAAGGAAGTGGCAGATTTGTTACGGCTGTGTATTTTCAAATTCTAGCGCACTCGAGCTGGTTTCTCCAGAATGACCTACCCCACCTTTAACATGCAGAAATAGAAAACACACAGTGGTTGAAGAAGTGGGACTTTTTTTGTGCCAAGCTTCTTTAGCTTCCTTTTGAAAGGAATGAAGGAGAGTTCCAGAACCTTTGCCCAAAATTAAAGAACATTTGTATTCACTTTGCAATTGTACATTCTGAATAAATTGTCCATCGTGCTTCGACTCACCATTCAATAAATATCTGACTTTCTTTCAATTAATAGTTTATGGTAAAACTTACCTACCCCACCTTTAAGTGAGAGTCTGTGTGATCCCCTGCAGTCTGTATTTTTAATGGTCGGTTTATATAAACAGAGAGTAAGAATATCAAAAAGAAAATCCAGAAATTGACATTATATAATAATAATCTGAGGCCATGGTTCTCAGCAGGAAACCGATGGACTGTCCACTTCAAGTAGGGAATGAGTCCTTACCCCAAGTGAAGGAGTTCAAGTATCTCGGGGTCTTGTTCTCGAGTGAGGGAACAATGGAGCGTGAGATGGGCCGGAGAATCGGAGCAGCGGGAGCGGTACTGCAGTCGCTTTACCGCACCATTGTGACGAAAAGGGAGCTGAGCCAGAAGGCAAAGCTCTCTGTCTACCGGGCCATTTTCGTTCCTACCCTCACCTATGGTCATGAAGGATGGGTCATGACCGAAAGAACGAGATCGCGGATACAAGCGGCCGAGATGGGTTTTCTCCGCAGGGTGGCTGGTGTCTCCCTTAGGGATAAGGTGAGAAGTTCGGTCATCAGGGAGGGACTCGGAGTTGAGCCGCTCCTCCTTCGCGTCGAAAGGAGCCAGTTGAGGTGGTTCGGGCACCTAGTTAGGATGCCACCTGGGCGCCTCCCTAGGGAGGTGTTCCAGAAACGTCCAGCTGGGAAGAGACCAAGGGGTAGACCTAGGACCAGGTGGAGGGATTATATCTCTTCGCTGGCCTGGGAGCGCCTTGGGATCCCCCAGTCAGAGCTGGTTGATGTCGCCAGGGAAAAGAAAGTTTGGGGCTCTCTGCTGGAACTGCTACCCCCGCGACCCGACCACGGATAAGCGGGAGAATATGGATGGATGGGATGGATGGACATTATATAAAAGATAAAAATGTATTTGCTTTAGGGATCGACCGATATGGCTTTTTCAAGGCCGATACCGATTATTAGTAATCAAGGAGACCGATAACCGATATTTGGAACCGATATACATTTGCAGTAAAATCAGAAAATCTTGGTGTCAAAATGTAGAATAACACAAACTCCAACACAACTCAACACAACTTCTTTGAAATGCATTTAAGCATATATTATGTTTAATGAACTTTTAAACATCTTACAACTGGTTTCCTCTCTGTGCCCTTTTCTTTAGTGCAGCCATCTGCAATGAGTTAGAGAGAGAGACAAGAAGTGGGGCTGCAGGCTGACATGCTTAACTAACAATAATGCTTAATTTATTATATCAAAACAATGCCTGTCTATCTAGCATAAAATCCCAATAAACTGCTAGTGACTGCAAAACACTAGTGCTAGCTAATGTTTTGCAAACTATTAAAAGTGAAGCTATTACAGTAGACCTAACGTTAGTCTAGTAGCCTCACTTCTAATATTTTGCTAAACATTTGCTAAATACATGTTGGCTAGCTAATGAGCTTCACATATCAACCTGAAAAACTGCGAGGCTCCACTCCCCACCCCCCCTCCGCACCAAAGTTACGGCCAATACACACGGCGGCATGCGTTGTCGCTTGCCGGCAGGGGGGGGGGGCTGAAACGCATGCGGTTTGATTGGCTAGAGCTTGTACTGGCATATGATTCGATTGGCTGACGCGTCTATCGAGGCGTCAAAAGTAGAACATTGCTCTACTTTTGCAGCGAGCACCGCGAGAGAAGCTACGCTTTGCTCCCACAATGCAGTTCGGCGAATCGTGACGTCACCCCATTCAAAGTGAATGGGCAGAAGCGTTGACGCGGCAACGCACGCCGCCGTGTATAGGGGCCATTACTCCGCTGCGAGACGCTGCACGCACCCCCAACTCTGACTGACTTCCCGCGTCCCTGTGTAACTGGGAAACTGATAGAATTGGATCATAAGATCGTGGTGTTTTTGCAACTTCAGCATAGGGGATAGGGATGTTTATTGAACTTCGGTTTAACACATGTATGGCTCTGCCGCTCAGCGATGCTGCTTGCTTCAGTCTGTGTCTGCGTTCTTTCGCACCTGCCTGTAATCTGAGAAACTGGTGACCGCAGCCAGAGAAACGGCCGCATCAGAGCCAACGTTTTATCGGCAATTTGATTAAAAAAAAGGCTGATACCGATAATCGGTCAAATGCGGAATATCGGCCCGACTCCTAATTTGCATTAGTGGGAAATAAGTATTTGATCCCCTTTCAACCAACAAGAATTCTGGCTCCCACAGGCCGGTTACATAAATCCTCTTTTTTTTTTTTTTTAAAAGTACTCCTAATATCAACTTGTTACCTGTATAAAAGACACCTGTCCACAGAATAAATCAATCAGATTCCAACTCTCCACCATGTGCAAGACTAAAGAGCTGTCTAAAGACCTCAGGGACAAGATTGTAGACCTGCACAAGGCTGGGATTGGCTACAAGACCACCAGAAAGCAGCTTGGTGAGAAGGAGACAACTGTTGGTGCGATTATTCAGAAGAAGAATGTGTGTGTTTCTAAAGAAACACAAAATGAGCATCAATCGCCCTCGGTCTGGGGCTCCACACAAGATCACAAGATCTCGCCCTGTGGGGTATTGATGATCATGAGAAAGGTGAGGTATCAGCCAAAAACTACACGGGAGGAACTTGTTAATGATCTCAAGGCAGCTGGGACCACAGTCACCAAGAAAAATATTGGTAACACACTACACCATAATGGAAGAAATCCTGCAGTGCCCACAAAGTCCCCCCTGCTCAAGAACAACATGAAAGGCCCGTCTGAAGTTTAACAATGAACATCTGAATGATTCAGAGAAGGCTTGGGACAAGATGATGTGGTCAGATGAAACAAAAATGTTGATCTTTGGCATCAACTCGACCCACCGTGTTTAGAGGAAGAGAGATGCTGACTATAACCCCAGAACACCATCCCCACCGTCAAGCATGGAGGTGGAAACATAATGTTTTGGGGGTGTTTCTCGGCTAAGGGGACAGGATCACTTCCCTGCATCGAGGGGAGGATGTAGGAGCCATGTACCGTAACATTTCGGAAGATAGCATCCTTCCCTCAGTCAGGACTCTGAAAATGGGTCATGGATGGGTCTTCCAGCAGGAAAGAAAACCTGAACATACGGCCAAGGCAACACAGGAGTGGCTAAAGTAGAAGCACATTTAGGTAATGGAGTGGCCTAGCCAGTCTCCGGACCTTAATCCCATAGAAAATCTGTGGAGGGAGCTGAAGCTTCGAGATGCCAAGCATCAGCCTCAAAACCTCAAGGATTTGGAGAGGATCTTCAGAGAGGAGTGGACCACAATTCCTTCCTGAGATGTGCACAGACCTGGAGACCAATTACAAGAAGCGCCTGATCTCTGTGCTGTCCAACAAGGGTTTCTCCACCAAGTA
The DNA here is from genome assembly GCF_902827175.1 of Gymnodraco acuticeps. Classification (NCBI taxonomy): domain Eukaryota; kingdom Metazoa; phylum Chordata; class Actinopteri; order Perciformes; family Bathydraconidae; genus Gymnodraco; species Gymnodraco acuticeps. Next base: position 44,479 of record NW_022990434.1, read on the forward strand.
CTAAGACATGTTTTGCAAGGGGATCAAATACTTATTTCCCACAGTTAAATGCATATCAATTTGTATCTTTTATATAACGTCAATTTCTGGATTTTCCTTTTGATATTCTTACTCTCACTTTATAGAAACCTACCATTAAAATTACAGACTGTTAATTTATTTGTAAGTGGGTAAACTTAAAACATCTGCAAGGGATCAAATACTTATTTCCTCCACTGTATATATAACATTAATATATAATGTTTGTAGCAATAGGGTATGTCATACTATAGGGTTAGAATAAATTATAGTGCCTCCAGTGATTATGTTGGAGATATAACTGCACTTTTGACCCTGACCTACTTGGGGAGTAATAATGCAGGCAACTGACCCATGTACAGGAAATGTGCTGTTTTAGCACCAGGGAATCAAGAACAGTAGACCAACAGAACATGTATTTGTATTTCTACTATGCCAGCTGATTGCTCGTGAATAATGTGATACTTTTCCATTTTGTAATACTTAGATATTAATTAAATTAACGTTTTTCCTCTCTCCTGACTGCCTTATCTGGTAATTGTTTGTCTTTGGCTTCACTTTTTATTAGATTGATGAAACATTGTCAATGGATCCTGTTTATTACTGTTTTGCTATTACTTTTTTTTACTGTAATTGATATCACTGTTGGAGGTAAGAAGTTATAAAAGGGTAAATGTCAAGTATTGTTAAGAAACCATTTTATTTTCTCATTGTACTACAGTGTAATAGGAAAGGTTCAATAGTTAAAAAAAACAAAACTGCCTTAGTTTAGACTAAGTAAATGTATCTGGTCTTATACCTTTGCTGTTTTATTTACTAATTCCATACAATTGCATTTGCAAATAAACTACAAATTGTGTTACATTTCAGTAGATGGTTATTGTAATTTCTCCTTCCTGGTCAGTAACTTCTAATGTTGCTATCTAAATCTTAAGGTTGTAAAGTTGAGCCTTACAATTAATAAATAACAGATTGAATCAAGGACATGGATAGCTGATTTGCAACTACATCTAAACCATGTATTTATTTTTAAAACAACAGCTGTTGTTCTCATTCATAACACTCCGTTCGATGTCTCACTATGAGATGCGCCTCATCGCGGAGCAAACAGAAGCATCAATCTCATTACGCCAATCCTGATTGGCTGGTGATCTTGACGTCAGGGAATTCACCCCCTATAAGTAGCTTGCGCCACGACGCATGCGTCATTCAAACACCTCTTCTCGCTTCAGAGCACATCTCTATAGTAGCCGGACAAGCTTAACGGTCCACAGACTGAACCCAAATATAACCATTTCGGTCGACGGGCGCTCGCCGGCTACTCCTTCTGCTTCGCAAGAAGACGGTAATACTAACGCCAGTTAGTATTAAAATCGACCTTGCCGTTTCTTTCCCCGGAAAGTAAGGTAAGGTTTTGATTTTTCTCAAGCTAGCTACGCACCTGTTGCTAGCTAGCTTCCCCTTACTACCGACACCACGGTAGCGAGGACGCTTTTCTTTTTCTCTCTCACGGAGGAGAAAAGGATTAGAAGTATATTGACACACCAGTCAATATTCTTTGAGAACAAAGGACCCACACCGTCCCTTTTTCTCCGGATTAAGGACGGGTTGGTAACACTTTTTCTCTCAACGACGTACCTGTTACGAGCGGGTCCTCTCCACGCCACGAGGCGAACAAGATGGACGCCTCTCCCCCTCACACCAGAGGAGTCAGGGACTCGGAGGCTCGGTCATGCGGCTGCGGGTTGAAGATAGCAGGCACAGACTCACACCAGGTCTGCTCGTCCTGCCTCGGGCTGGAACACGCCCAGGAGGCTATCGACAACCCCGGCTCGTGCGGGCATTGTGCCCGTTTCACCCGAAAGAGCCTCCACCGACGGCTAGCACACCAAGCTAGCTTGTTGGAACAGGACTCTCTCATGTCCACTGATTCGCCGTTTGGCAATCAAGACACAGGGGCGTCCGCCGCAGAGACTGAGCCCCTCACTGTGTCGGTCTGGGGCTCACTAACAGCGGCAGCTGCGGAACCGGGATCTCACGCCGTGTCAGGCCGGGACCCGGTGGCGGCAAGAGACGCAGGAACGGAGCCCCATGCCTCACCAGGCGGGAGCTCCTGGCGAGACCTCACCATGGTCTCGCCCGCGGAGGATGTCCTGGAATTAGACTACATGGAGGACGAAGAGGACACCTCTGAGTTCCTCCTGTCTGATTCGGATGAGCAAGAAGAAGATATCTTCATGTCATCGGCCCAAACGGCAAAGCTGGGAGCGATGGCTGCTCTCCCGGGCGATAGCACACCAGCTTCGCCCTGTCTGAGCATGGACCTGCAGGCCGCGTGTCAGCGCACTGCGTCCAGGCTAGACATCCCGCGGCCCGAAATGGCCAAGGAGACCGCCAGGTCCCGTTACGAGGGGAAACATTCTCCCCAAGAAACGAGGACAAGGAGGCAACTCCTCCCGGTCTTCCCGGAGATGTTGGATGAGGTGTCGGTCTTGTGGAGGGACCGACCCTTTAGCAACAAGGCCCCAATCCAGGGTGCCTCCTCCATAGACTGCGACGGTATGGAGAGGCTCGGCCTGCTCCGCATACCGCCGATGGAACTGCTGGTGGCAGCCCACCTCCTACCGAGGATGGGCCCGTCACCAAGCAGGAACCCCACGCTGCCAGCGAAGGTGGACCGTTTCCAGTCGACCATGACTGAACGGTCCTGCAGAGCCGCAGCATTGTCCGCCAGGGCTCTGAACGTTTCCTCACTGCTAACCGCATACCAAGCGGAGCTCTGTGAGGATATGTCGAGTAATCCTGGACCGGCCGTTCTGGACGAGTTGGCCGCGGTCACAGACATTTGTCTCCGTGTCCAACGCTGCGCCGTCCAGGCAAAACAATGGGGATCATGGTGGTGCAGGAAAGAGCTAGATGGCTCAACCTCACCAACCTCCCAGGATGTGCTTGACATACCCATCGTTCCCGAGGGGATTTTCGGCTCCGCTCTTGCCTCCATGCAGAGGAGATGCGAGTCGAAAAAGAAGGAGGACGAGGCCCTCCACCTCTGCCTCCCTCGAAGGGCCCAGCCGCTGCCTTCGCAGCCCTTCGTCCAAGCTGCCCCGAACCCTGCTCGGTTCAAAATACCGAAAACGCAGAGGTCACAGTCCGCCCGAGTCCCCAGCCCAGGCAGGGGACGAGGGCGAGCTGGCCTAATCTCCGGTTCCGGCTGCAGCCCAGGCGCAGCCAACCCAGAATTTCAGCCAGCAGTTGAGGAAGAAGAAGCGAGCGGCGTGACAGCCCCTCCTTCTCCCCTCTGTGACAGAGCTGGAAGTCTACGGTTCCCCAGCTCTAAATGTGTTCCCGCCGCCTCGAGAGATGCCTCAACACCATCCTCAAGTCCGCATAAACACATGTCACACACTTATTGATTTTTCTGTCATAAAACATTTTCCGCTGACGCATCCAGGCTTCGAGCCAAGGGCGCAGCTCGAAAAAATGTAAAGAAAAACAATAAAAACAATAAACAGTCCGTCAACTGTTCCCCTTCTGAGAGCAGCTACGGCCTCTCTCAAAGGGCGGACAATTGACGGGTCTGTGAAGGCACCACCGTCACGCGCATGCGCAGTGCCGGCTGGGGCTGTAAAGGCACCACCGTCACGCGCATGCGCAGTGCCGGCTGGGGTCGTGAAGGCACCACCGTCACGCACATGCGCAGTGCCGGCTGGAGCTGTAAATGCACCACCGTCACGCGCATGCGCAGTGCCGGCTGGGGTCGTGAAGGCACCACCGTCACGCGCATGCGCAGTGCCGGCTGGGGTTGTGAAGGCACCACCGTCACGCGCATGCGCAGTGCCGGCTGGGGTTGTGAAGGCACCACCGTCACGCGCATGCGCAGTGCCGGCTGGAGCCGTAAGGGCACCACCGCCATACGCATGCGCTGTGTCGGTGGGGATTGTCGAAATGGGGCACCACAGTGCTCAGACACTGGAGGGCCCCATAACACAACAAATAGAGACTCAGAGGGGAAGAGACATGACATCTCAGCTGGCTCTAAGGAGCATACAGCGGGAGATGCTCACGACATCTGCTTGGGTTTCTCAAGACAGTTACACGGAGCTACAGACTCCAAGTCACCGTCAACCCCCCTCGCTTCTCGGGCATTCTGCATTCGCAGGCCCGAGGAGAGTCAGCCCATATTCTGGAGAGAGAGATTCTCTCACTCCTAGAAAAGAGGGCTATATCTATTGTACCCGCCGAGCAGAGTCAGGGCGGCTTCTATTCCAAGTACTTCCTCGTTCCCAAACGGGGAGGGAACGGAATTCGGCCAATACTTGATTTGAGGGCTCTGAACAAATATCTAAAAAGATATAAGTTCAGAATGCTCACTCACACATCTCTGCTGCGGCTCGTGCGACAAGACGACTGGTTTACATCAGTCGACCTGAAAGATGCGTATTTTCACATCCCAGTATATTACCCACACATGAAATATCTGAGATTCGCATTTCAGGGGATCTGTTATGAATACAGAGTACTCCCCTTCGGCCTGTCTCTCAGTCCAAGGGTGTTTGTACGATGTACGGAAGCCGCGATAGCCCCGTTAAGACAACAGGGTATTCGCCTGGCGACCTACCTGGACGACTGGCTGCTTCTCGCACAGTCGGAGCAGGAGGCTGTTACGCAGACAAATGTCCTCGTAAAGCACCTGCTCAACCTGGGTTTCATAATAAACACAGAGAAGAGCATGTTGTGCCCCGCGCAGACTATACTCTTCCTGGGTTTACGCCTGAACTCGGTGCCCTTTCACAATCAGTTCGCCCCAGGGCAAACAGAGTGTGGTTGAAGCCCAACTCTGCCTTTATCTTAAGGCGGTTGGTTCAGGTACCACATTTGACATTGAGGCATCCTCCCCGCCACTGTATTCCTCCGGGGAACAGCGGCCGGATTTGCCGTGTCCAGCCCGTGCTTTACGCACGTACAGGGACAGATCAAGGGTGCTTCGTCATAATGACCAACCCCTTGTGTCCTGGGCTAACCCTTATAAGGGCAAGCCTGTTACTAAGCAACGGCTCTCCCACTGGTTTGTGGAAGCAATTGCTTTGGGGCCCATACGAGTCAGAGTTCGCAGGCACCCTCGGCTCCGCGAGCTCTTTCGACTCAGGGTCTGGCTGCATCCTGGGCTCTGTCCAGGATGTCTCCCATCCAAGACATTGGTGCAGCGGCGAGCTGGTCCTCGCCGCTCACTTTTGTCCGCCTCTTGACAGGCTGGACGTTCTGCTCCCAGTGTGACTCAAGCAGTGCTGGGCACCTGGTTGAGTCAGAGCTCTACCTGTTAAGTTCTGGTTGGTTTGGTGATTTTCGAGATAAGCTCGTCTGACAATACGGGAGCTACAATTTCCCATAGTGAGACATCGAACGGAGTGTTATGAATGAGAACTATAGGTTACTTACGTAACCCCAGTTCTCAGAGTAACATGAAGTGAGATGTCTCAGCAGACGGCCCTCCTTGCTATGGTGAAGCGAGAAGAGGTGCTTATTTTAAATGACGCATGCGTCGTGGCGCAAGCTACTTATAGGGGGTGAATTCCCTGACGCTGACGTCAAGATCACCAGCCAATCAGAATTGCCGTAATGAGATTGATGCTTCTGTTTGCTCCGCAATGAGGCGCATCCCATAGTGAGACATCTCACTTCATGTTACTCTGAGAACTGGGGTTACGTAAGTAACCTATAGTTATTGTCCATTAAAGCAAGGTAGCGAAGCAAAAATGTTTATTTCCTATAATGTCATGGGCAAATGGTAATTGCTACATGGACACTCATGATTACAGTGTAATACATGAAATGCTTGTTTCATATGAGAATACATTGTTGGCCAATCTGACACTGAATTCAGTCAGTAAGGCTTCAATAATCAAGCAACTAGATCCTGTCTCTACCTTCTGGTCCTAATTACAATTTAAAATTACACACAACAAGGTGTAGCATAGGAGCTATCTTGCTACATGCTAATGATGGAAAAATAAAAGAAATTAAATTAACCAAGACCAAAATGTTTCCCAAAAACAGGCCTGCCATGAACCAAGTAAGCTCTTAGATGCACCCTATGGATCCCTAATTATTTCCTTTAACCCGCTCAGCCCTCTTTCACCTCTGGCTGGAGTCTATTTGATGTCTGGCTTTATAGGCAAGCACACACAAAGACCCCAACCCCTCCACCCCCACCCTAAACCACATTCATCGCGGCTAAGTGGGTCCTTTCAAAGTGCATGCCTCTTTTTTACTCAACAGGGTAAAGGAAACTTCCTCAGATTTGCTCGACCTGAAAGCCATTATAATTGCTTTATCAAGATCTTGTGTTGATGGATCTGATACTTGCCAAGCTTGGTTATTTCAAAACTATAACAAATAATGAAGATAGAATAAAAATGGACGGGTGAACAAAGTGTGACAGTCACTCCTGATGTTCTCACGTGAAAGTGGCATGACATCAGTGCAAAGCCAGTTTACAAATAGGTTTGAGGAGATGTGGAATTGCAAAGTTATGGTATCCAATGAGACAATGAGGCTTATGAAAACCTCCTCTTGGAGTACCTATACCCTCTACTGGCTAAAACGTGTTATGTCGAACAGTGATGAATTTCAATCTCTGAGGAGGAGCATCTGCATTTGTGTTATGATGTCAAAATGTCACATTATCTTCATTTATAATGCATTATCTGAATTGTAAACATGGGTTAAATAAAATAGTGGAAAATGAATAAATAATGGTTTTAATAATTGTATAACTGTAGTTGGTGTCATTTAAAATAAACAAGTGATTATCTAACCAACAATAGGTTAACAACCACATTTTTTGCATCCACCCACTGAACTTAAGCTCCTTTTTTAGAAAGAATACTTTAAGAAGAGCCAGTTTAGCAATGATCCAGCCTGGTCAAGGAAAGGTGTAAAGGGCAGAGCGGTCACATATATCCTCTTAAGATGTTTGTCCTCTACAGTCCTCTAAGTCTGTAATCACAATGCTCCTTAGAGGTTCATCTTTAGCTGCCGGCCTGGTCCGGATCAAGTATTTAGTTTGATAAGTACGGTTTACCGGGGATCACACGCTGCTGACCGGCAGGTTAGCCAAAGGAAGAAATATCCTCTTGAAGGTGATTAAGTACCTAAAGAAAGGCTGGGTGAGAGGCACAAGACAGCTAAGTTTGTCACTGTGCATGCTCTACACAGGTAGGCTCCTGATGGGATGAAACAAAACAAGATCAAGATGGGTTCAACCTGTTTCCTCTGTTCACACAACTTAACTAAACTGTGTTAAATACCCTGTAGTCAAGGACAACATAAAGTGAGACTGAATACATTATTTCTGTTTCATTTCAATGTGTAGTTTTCTTGACTGTTTAGTCAAATGAAAAATCAGAACAGACTGCGAGCAGGCCAAGATACATTTTGATGGATTAATTCATAAATAAATGTATTTTTTATGAATTAATCCATAAAAAATACACTGCTCCCCGGGCGCTGTACAATAGCTGCCCACTGCTCCTAGTACTAGACTCCTGGTACTAGGATGGGTTAAATGCAGAGGCCAAATGTCACTGTGTGTGCTGTGTGCTCTGCATGTGTGACCATTAAAGAGGGTTTCATCCCTCCCAATCTATTTCAACACAAGCAAGAGTAGCTCTAAGGTCAAAGTCTCTATACCAAAACGACATGTATATTTATCCTCAGTGATTGTAGTTAAAAAACATAGTAAGGCAATATTTCAATTAAATTGATTCTTTGGCCGATGCTGCTTCAACCCCAGTTACACATTCAAGGTTTTAGATTGGACTAAAATATATTAACAAGCACATTCCTACGAAAAAGGGCAGGTTCTGAGCTAAATGTGAGAAATGTTACTTGACATTACAGCAATCAAATTCGTACTTATTGATTCCACCTAGTTGACGTTACAAGCACAAGAGGCTTCATATTAGACCAATAGGCCCTGCAGTTTGACTGGGTGATAAGTTCATGTTGTTCCGTTAAAGAATTTGCAAAGTCAAAGTCACAAGGCGAAAACTATCAATTAAATGGCAGTGCTGATTGCTGCATCAGTTCATTTGTTATGATCATTAATTATAAATATAAGCATAGCAAAAAAATAAACCTCACAAGACTGGTCATTGAAAAAATGACCAACATAGCAGCATTTGTATTTCCAGTAACAGATGAGAATCCTGGACAGATTCACAGTATACTGTACCTTGTATTGAAATGCAATTCACTTACATTGGCTATTTATGTTATATATAAATGTTTTGTGAAAACATGTAAAGCCATATCACAGTCTCCAATCCACTACTAGCAACTGAGGTGTAATAAAAAAGGCCTTTACCTTTCAATTCTATCTCAGTCAATCAGGTATGCCTTTTTAGGACACGGCTCTGTGTCATGCTAAGTGAGCACGCAGTAAGAGGACTAAGAACAGGTAAGAAATTTAAATTTGGGGATTAAGGTCCTCAGCGCTGACTCCAAATAGTCTTAGCAGGTGATTTGTGGCTCATCCTCTTGGGGCTTAGGCTGTGACGATCTGACCATCAAACCAGGTGTCTACTTAACAGTGCAGCCAGGTTAATCGGGGAGATGGCTGAAGAAATTGTTCCACATCCTGTTAGTAAAGCTGTTTGAAAGGGTATTTAAAGAATGATCCAATTATGTTGTATCAAAATCGTTATAATGTGTGCCAAAACAGGTCCAGGAAGGATTCTGACAGCAGTTATTGGCAGGAAGCATTACAGAACACATGCTAACATCATGAGGCCTGTTTCCATCATTTAGGAAGGAGAAAATGACGATTCACAGATCTTGTTCAACACAACTGCTACGGGATAAAAAAAATGGGTGAATTTCTTTACTGCTCACACTTGAAGACAACTTTGCTTCTCTCATGTTGACATAAGGGCACACAAACAGCTTGAATCACCTAAGAATAGGTTTATTGATTACAATTACAATTAAAGTCTTGCAAAAGACTCATTGATGTGTAGAATGTTATCTGCTCAGGTGTCTAAATTTGTTTGCTTACAGAAAAAGTCCAACAGCATGTCTTCCGAGCAAAGAAGAATGGAAAAAAGACTGGTGTCACAGAGAGGGATGCCACGCAATTAATTGATCATATGGGGACACATTTATACAGTTTCTCTGTAATGATATCCATGGTGTCACTCACACAAGAAAGTGGGGGAAGTAGCTGCAGGAAAAAAATATCATTATTGTGAAATCATTCAAGTTCCAAACATTTATTGAAGAAGCCCCTTCACCATGTGGCTTTACACTGTTGGACAGCGACAGGCAATGCGAGTCCAAAATAGTTGTAGTCTTCATAACCTTACATAGAGGTTATGTTTCTATCAAGTAGTTTTCACTGTAGATGAACAGGATTATTTAAGTGTTACATTATTTTCAGAAAAGCTATGAAGAAAGAATGTAGGCTAATGCAGGAAAGGCCACAATCTCAGTGTGTCAAGTGTTAAAGCCTGTTTAGAGGAGGACTAGTCTTACTTGGTTGAATCAGCCGTCTGTCCTTTATTATCTCAAGTGTTTGTTTAAACTCTTGTCATGTAGCCCTTGGCTTCTATCCTGAGGTAGGGAAGGCAAAACAAGCGGAGTGATTATCATCATCAGGGCCAGGAAGGGTGGGCAACCGCAGTGGAACTTATCACATCCATCTTGCAGTCCTTGTCATTGTGAACTAAACTCGTTTGCACCTTCTCTCCTCCTGATCCCAGAGCCTCATGTGAGAGGATGACGCCTCCCCTTCCGTTGCCTACTTCCTACAGGCCCTAATCCTCTGAAAATGAACTCTAAACAAGCTCAATTATAGTTAGTAGACTTGATAGGATCTATGTTCTCTTTCTGCGTTGAAAAACAACCAGATTAGACACCTTCGGCTGGGGTTTCTGCACAACAAATGCAAAGATGTATCAGATTTTAACTGCCTTATGACATCCTACCTGTTCCTGACACCACATATCTAAATCTTTTTAAACAAGGATTTCTCATGTGAATAGTGTAAGAACTTTGATGGCTTACATAGCAAAAGCATGGAGCCAAGGTTTCCTATCACTGGGACTCATCTCACATAAACAGGCACAGCCCAAACAATGACTAGCAACATTTCTGATAGCACAAACAGCTTCCTGATATAATTACACAATCAGGAAATTAACAAGACAGTGTGTCTGCTGCAGCTGTATGTAAGACAGGAAGTGTGGGTGAGAGTAGGAGGGGTTAAACATCCCTTTGAGTGCAGTTTCCCTGAGGTGCAGGCTGCCCTGTACATCCACACAGATAAGTGTCTGGAGATGGGAACAGGCATAGCCACTATTGGTGGAAAACAAATTCAGATCTATTACTGAAGTATAAAATAAAAAGGAAAAGCACAGGAACAGTTGAGTTAAATAGCTTCATATATTAAAATATTAGTGATCCATTAATTATTTAACTGTCATAGCTGACTGAGATTTAACTACATATTCTATATTCTGTTAGGAAGATTAATATAAGACTACAAAAAATCTTCTTGGATGTTGGGACGATGGATGAGTCAACAGAAAATCCGACTACACTGTTTGATTAATCTTCCAAATATGTATAACTGCATGTGTCCCTAACCATAATTAAGTCCTGATTTTAATCCAACTCATGATATATCCAATCCAACCCAATAGCACATTTAAAAACAACAGAGTTGACCAAAGTGCTATATGCCTAAACCTAACCAAATCTGAGCCAAAGCCTTGTTACGTCATGAAACAGAACTATTTCTAATTATGAGAAAAGGTATTTTGTTATATTCTAAAGGGAATTTACAAACAACGTATTTCGTCGAGAACTTGCTGATTGGGACCTATAGCATGTCACTTGATTTGAGGTGCAGTGTATGTATGATAATTGATGCCTGGATATTATAGAACTCCACTGTAATCAAGCGGACAAATGATTGTACTGAAAAATGATTGTACTGAAAAATGTATTCATGAAATAACCTTAGTTACATGAAAATTAAGTATTGAGTAGGTGGAACACAATTATTACGACATTGATCCATGACAGTCAATTTTTTTAAAGTCAGTTAATACAAAGGGGACCTGACAACATATTAATTACTTTTCTCAGATTTCTCCTCCTAACAAAGCTTATTTTTCCATTAGTACTACGGGCTGCTGAAAGGCCAAACCTGGAAAGGGCTTTAGCTCAGAGAGAGAGAGCTGTCAAGCAGGCTAAGAGAGCGAATATTACACCTTTATCCATACCTAAATGTAAATATACACAGGCAGACAAGCAAGCAAACATGTGTGTGCAAGCACAATTCATAAGGTGAGAGGTAGAGCTCTCCCTGACACCCACAGGCCCTGCTGCATGAGAATGTTTTTAATCACCACTCCCTTGTTTGCTCTGCAGCTTATTCTCGTCTCTTCTACATGTTTTTTTTGTCTGGCTGCTGTATGTGTTGTGTGTAAGTGTGGGCTTATTAGGTGAGAGTGTGCTGGGATGTTCTTGTTCCAATGACATGAGTGTTTATTTTAAGTCCCTGTTTGGTTTGTACACTTTAGTAGTTGGCACCCTTATACCCCTTTCCCACCAAACCAGTCCCAGTTTAGGCTCCATGCTTATGCTTTTCAGGTTACGAGCCGGTTCTTCTTTTGAGCCCCAGTTGTGTTTCAACCGCCCAGATCCCGACTGGTGCTGCTTCATGACATCACCATTTACGTCGCTGATTTTCTTAGCAATGCCAGTCACAAAAACAACAATGGCGTGCTGCGTTGGGTCGTGCTCGTGTCTCTATTAATCATACGAAGCCAGAACAAATTAAATAATTACTTCTCCAACGTTATTGCATTGGTTCATTGTTTGTTAATGTGGTAATTCACTGTGTGACTGTCACACTACTGCATGTCCCCCATCCCCATAAGTGAATGTGTTTTATTCTGAATTGACGCATTTTGGTATCACAACGCCGTTATTAATAAGTATCTGGTATTAGACAGGTGATGTTAGCATAGCAACTGAAGCTCATCTGACTATCATGACTGTTTGTTGTTATCATATGTACTGATTCCACCCCGATAGCTGCTGTAATAAAAAACAACAGGAAAACATATGAAGCAGTGTGCTGGTCAAAACGGGAAATAACAGCGAACGGATGGTCTTTAAAAGTAAGGCAAAAACAAACAGTATCACACTATGCCTGGTTAGTGTTGCCTCACTTTATATAAGTGTGTTTTTTATAAGTGTGAGGTGGCGTTTTAGTCACGGGCAATCGAGTGAGACCAGAGAAGAACCCGTTTTCGTGGCCAAGAGCTAACCAATAGCTGGCCCTGCTGCGGTGGAAACAGGAAGAACCGGTGCTTAAAGGTGGGGTAGGTCATTTTGGAGAAACCAGCTCGAATGCGCTAGAATTTGAAAATACACAGCCGGAAAAAATCTGCCACTTCCTTACAGAGCCCCTCCTCCAACACACACAAACGCGCACATGACCAATTACATTACATTACATTGCATTTAGCTGACGCTTTTATCCAAAGCGACTTACAATAAGTGCGTTCGACCAACAAAATACAACCTTGAAGAAAACAGAATCATATAAGTACATCAGGTTTCATAGAGCAAAAACATTTCAAGTGCTACTGAACTGGCTATAGATAAGCCAGTCCTTTATTAGTATAGAAGTGCTTTGTTAATAGTTCTATCGCTCGAAGTGGAGTCAATGAGGGCACAAGATAAGTTTGTGCACAGATGGAAGGCTGACAGGCAGGTAGGCCATCCAGTTATTTTAGCCAGGCCGGCTAAAATGATTGGTTGTGCTTTTTACAGCGCCACAGCTTCCACAGATGACAGATAACCCTTTTTTAATGGATTTTTTGTCAAAGCACTTCAGATATTCATTGCTATCGGGATGTTAAGAGCATTCCATAGAATATAACAAAGGTGTATCTCGAGCCGGTTTCTCAAACTTACCTACCCCACCTTTAATCGGGCAATAGGTCCGAAATGGCCCTGGAAGTGCTTTGGTGGGAAGGGGACATTAGTGACATTACTTTTTTTTATCAGTTTACAGTCACTGTCAGTAAGTTCTTAGTTTATTATTCAAAAAGGAGCGTTTCAGTAGCTATAATTTATGTAAATAGCTATATAATGGAATTTGACTTTGGTAGGAAGCTATACATCAAAAGAGAATAAAATAAAGCGCATCTTTTACATGCTTCTTATAGCCCACACCTACACGCATTTAGGGTTGACTAAATTTATCGTAAAAATGTAGATAATGGCTAACACTTTGAAACACATCCTTAAAATGTATTGTGTTGCAGTTGGTTGTAGACCAAAAAAAGTGTGAAAGATAGTTTTATGAAGAATGAAACTAGAAACAATCTTGCCATTGGATTTCAAATGAGGCCAGGGTTCTTGAGTCATAAGTGTGTGTCAGTATTATGGGGGGTGGGGTCAAGTGACTATTTTTGCATCACAAATGTGCAAGATATAGTAGCTGATCTAGGTAGTGAATGCTTTCTGAAGCATTGATGAGCATTGATCGTAAAAAACAGGACAGTGGTGTATAACCAGTTACACATAATGTCATCTCTGTTGGCATTTTTCAAAATAAACTCCTCATGGCAACTCTTCACCCAGTGGCACCAAGACCAAAACACACTAGTCTGGCAACAATCTATCTCCACATGTTTATATGGCTAAAGCAGAGCCGTTATAGTAAATGGTTTTAGAACAAACCCCCCGCTTACTGATGTTGTTAATGGTTCATCCCAAGGGACACCGGTGTTGGTTTAAGCTCAGCTCTGCTCTTCTATTACAAATGGTGTCTCTGGCCTGGGACCATTGGTTGTCTCATTAACTTGTTTGAACATTCTTTCATTAACTTTATTTCAGGAACAGTAAATCTGTTTGGACAGATTGGCAAAACAAAAGTGACAAGATCAACGGAACAATGACAGTGTCTTGGGTAGGCCATGTCTTGTTGTCTCTGGGTAGGCAACTCATTTTAGAGAGCTTTGTTCAGATAGCAAATTAGCATAACTTGCTTAAGAAACAGATGTCTCTTATTTGACATCACAGTAAAACCTAGTAACATGCCCAATGGTGAGCCCTTAAAGGCTGGAACACTATTCAGTGTTTAATAATATGAGGTGCTTTGGGCAAAGTAGAGAAACAGTGCCCCACCCTGTCCACAATAAGTAAGACGAAAGGGATGACTTAATTCTTTGCAGTGCAGTGTGTCAAGGGCAATAAGGCTAAAAGACTCAAGCAGGAGGTGGACAAAGGCAAAGACAGCATGTCTGCAACACCTTTGTGTCACGGATAAAGGATTATTAGGTTGCCCCTTGATCAGTATACACAGATGCATGCACACAAAAATACAGGCTGCCCTATTAATTGGAGACATAGCTATTATAAACACAACAGGGGTGCAAGCGAGGAGCTTTGTCCCACCAAATCTGGGTCATGATAGAAAACCACAAGAACAGAGAATAAAGGAAACTGCATAAAAAATGGTTATGGGGTGGGTCCTCGTGTTCTCAGACACTGTCACCTACTCACCCTCTTTGCACATGGCTGTGTTTGGCTGCAATTTCACACAGCTGGGATGACACTACCTTAAACCTCCTTTTGTGTTTCTGTCAATAATCGTGTTTGCACTCTCATGATCCTATGGCTTTAGCGGTGGTAAATTATTTGATGCTGCACCTCTACCACCTACATGTCTGATGTATGACTTTTCTGGTACACAGGGATCAACAGAGCAGTCTCTGATATGTCTTATTTCCATTGCTCTCTTTGATCTCTTCATTCTGCGTTCCCATTTTACAATATTTAAGCAAAAATGGCATTACACAACCACAGTATGTGCCGAGAAGAAATGCTTGGGAGTTCATATTAGGATAATACTGACAACATGCAGTGCATTTATACGATAGTCACATGAGGAGTAACTGCTGATGAAATAAGAATGATACATGTGTTTGGTTTAACTTGTCCTCACTAAGTTGTATCCTTTATTCAAGGGTTGAACAAAAACAATGTATTGAATATTTAGAGATTGCAACCATTTTTTTACAGTCGCTTATTTTAAGGGGCTAAATTGTAACGGGACAAAATAACCTAATCACAAATATAATGTTTATTGTTAAACCTTTTTAGATAGTCCCTTACAAGCAATGACTTCCTGAAGTCTAGAACCCATGGACATCAGTACATTTCACTTAAAAACTCATTGGGTGCCTTCGAAGTATGTTTTGGGTCATTGTAAATTGTTCAATGGTTGGGTATCGTTTAGATTAGGGTTAGCTTAAATCTCAGGTATGTTTTGCTTGAATATTCCAGTTCATAAAAGTTCTTGATATAGATTATTTCCCGCGGAAAAACAGGTCACAAGCTTAAAGCACAGAAGAAATGTGACTCGCAGAGATATCTACATAAAAGTTGAGCTAGAGGTTATCCAGGATACTACTATGAGTTCATAGCAAAAGTCAATATTGGCAGATTAACAACTATCATCCAGTCAGTTGTTATATTAGGGTGTACACCAGACCAGTGTGGAGAGTTTTTGGTTTTGATACAAGCAAGAGTTTATCAGAGAGTACAAAAACACGAATTGAACGCAAAGTCCATGCCCTTTTTTCTTCCAGAACTTTAAACTGCATTTTAATTGGTCTCATCAATGGAGTTTTCTCCGTTGATGATGGGCAAGTGCTAAGTTAAATGTTGATAGCTCTGAATCTGGCTGGTTAGTGGATCTCAATGTGTTACTACTTCCAATGACAGGAATTACATTTACCCTCAATTAAAATTATTTCACAGACATCTGATTACATTTTTGTCAAACCACTATCACAGTAGGGAACTGATGGCAAAGATAGAGCAGTGTCATTTCTCACAGGAACAACCTGTGTCCTTTCATAGAAGTAGCTGCACAAACACAAGCGCACACACAAATGCACATTTACTAAGCCAGGCTTTCATTGCACCACAAAAAATAAAAGGCTGTAGGTTTGTTGAGTACATTCAGAGAACATCACCTACAAAGTCAGCTAGGAGGGCAAACATTAAAAGAGATGGGGTTTTGGAACTGAAGAAACAATGCATCAGAAAATCAACTTCAAGTGGCACCTGTTATGAAGCAGGAGGTCCAGGGTGGAGGATTGGAAAGAACAAAGGCTAAGCATTATGCTGCTGTTATAAAGAGCACCGTGAGTTTGTTTGCTTTAGAGGTGTTGTCCGGTTGCCCCAGCGGCTATGTACTGCGGGGGCGCCTGAGGCCTTTGTTTTCTGACACGAACAGGGAGTGTTGAGAGTGAGCTGTGGACACTGAAGCGTGACTGAATTCCTACTACACAGGTAGCACTGGGAGAGTCTCAAGAGGACACCTGCAACATCAGCTCTATGCCTTACAGGATGAATAGTTGTAATAGATAGAAATTCTACTGGAAATGACTTGTGATACAAAGTATCGTGTTTGTCAAATTTAAAAGAACTTGGTGTTAGTGGCAGCATTTTATTCTTGTTAGACTGGATGGGCTCCAACAATATCGAGCTGAAACGCTCCTACCATTGTTCTACCAATTAAATGTTGATTACAGTATCTCAACAAACTAAAAGTTTATATTGTAAGTAAATGGTTTTGTTGTGTTATGCTGTAAGGCATATCTGCCATATTTGGCCAATACGATTGATTTATTGACAAAAGTAATATTTAAGGATCTACTTTTTAAATCTGAACCTATATGTACCATCATTTATGCATTTCTAAGAACTTATTATTTACAGCAAAGTTTTGTTTCATATGTGAAGAATTGCAGCAGGTATTGCATTTACTAATAGTTATTTCATCAGTGATATATATTTTTTTTGACTATCTAATTCATTTCTCTATACAATATCAGAACATAGTGTAAAAAATGTATTTTATTTTCTCAAACAACAATTTCAATTTTTATTAGAAATGCCATGCATGATATTTGTCTTGACAAAAATGTTACAGATATTTTCTGTTAATTCACAACCAGTTAAACAACTTCTTATAGCAGATCCTAATCAATATATACATATATTTTAGTTATTTCAACATTAAAGCGTTAATGTTTGTGATTAATCTGAATAGTGCTACATTTTGTTTGAATCATAATGATCACATTACAAAGTTTGACCCAAACTTCCTCCCGTAAATCCAGCATGGATATTTACATGGGTTATAAGCACAAGCAACATGTATTTGACTTACTGTAGACCCAAGTACATCAGTAAGCAGTCATTACTACCATGGTGTTATGGCACACCTAATCGATAACAAAGGGCAACTGCAGTTGTTCGCTTTAGGTGTGGTGAAGCAAAAGGAAAGGCATTCTGCTGAAGCATGAGCCTGCCAGCTTTTTAAGTCGCACAGGAGTGGGAGCTAGTGGACAAGGTAGGCACAGATAGCGCTGGCAATATGATTAAGGGGGAAGAATGGGATAGTTTTTTTCTTGATGCTTTAGCTAAGTGTCAAAATGTGTCGGAGTTCATGTCAAGAATTCAGAAATCATGTTATAATAAAGTTTAAAATAAACTCTGATTTCTCTTACCAGCTTGTCATGCATTTCTGTATTACATCTCAACATATCTCCAACACAAAATAAAAGTTAATACTAGTATTCTAAACTTGTGATTAATCATAATTAATCCAAGATTGTTATTTTTTATAAACGATTAAATATGTTCATTAATTTAAACCAATAATTTATTTAAATGCATTATATTAAACAAAATGCATGTCACATGTGAGTTGTTAAACCCTTATGGTATACATTTGTTTTCCAGCGTTCCTCTATATTTATTACCATAATCAGTACAGACGTAATCTAGCAACATTTTAGTCCCAAGGTGACTAATTGAACTGGAATCATTCAATCTAAATCTGTGTTGACAGTGCTAAATTGAGCGTGAGCAGCACGCCACCCAAGTCTACATGAGGATGGATGGGAAAGTCATAGAGCTCAGCAGCAAGTTGTATTGATGCCTATCGGTCCACACCTTAATGTTAACCTGCCAGATTGTCAACAATAAAACGGGATTAATTCAAACTTCAAACGAAGGGGTAGGCACATTTGTGTGCACACTTAGGACTTTTTTTCAACACATTTTAACTCTTTTTGAAGTTGGAGCTTTGCATTCAACCAGCGTTCCATTATACATCGGAACAGTTACTGAATGCCCTATGCAGAGCACAGAGAAAGTGAAATGAACTTGTTCAAACATAGATGGTTTGGGAAGTGTCATTCCCACGATGAGGTGTGCCAGCGAGCTTTGAAAGAGTGATGAGTCAGGGCACGCTCTCGATTATGTTGCCACAGAATTAAACACTGAGTGTGTCCCGTTTGATTTCAGGAGCTCCAGTTCTTAAATAGTCTTGTCTGTCAGCACTTACACATTCCACTAAGAGGCAAGGACAAAGAACTTTCCAGTCACTGCTCTGTTGGGATTTTCCTCAATGCTTCGAAAGACTGTGTGTGATGAGAATAGGTGTTAGATAATTGGAATGGGAAATATATAATGTGTTCTAAGAGTTACAACCATAGAGGGTCACTTCTGTGTCCATCCCAACTTGTCAGGGCTGTTTTATTTTGTATTATAAAATGAAAAAAGTTACATTTAGGAGGGGTTTTGTATTCATTAGCAAACCTCTTGGAACTGTGGCATGTCTTGACTCACAATGTCCCAACACTTACAATATTTACACAAGTCTGGACCACAAACATCACTGTGCTTTCACCCCTCCCATTTCTCAACACATTACCTTGGATATTTGTAGGGCCTAAATTCAAACTGAGCTTTCTGACAGCTTTTAATACTTCACCTTTCTCTCTCACTTTGTCAAAAGAAAAGGCAATCAATCATTTCAAGCAGAGAAAAGCAAAGCATTAAGCGGGAGATGAGTGAGAAGTAACATGTTTGATGTGCTGAAATATTTGCAGAAGGATTCCCAAAAGTATGACTGCTAAAGCATTTCTATGGGAGTTTCCCCACATTTGCCAAATGTAAGCAAAAACTCCACCCTGGGATCATAAATGTAATACAAACATTTGTATTACTCATCTTTATCCAGATGTAATGGAACCCTTTTTTTCCCCATGCAAAAATATTTTTTTCGTCAGTGCAAATGTCATTTATTTCAAAAAATGTAATGTATTTATTGACCTGCAGGATCCTGTATTGTATGTCCTAAATTCACACATACTGTACCCTTCAGAAACTTGCGTTCCCACCTATCTCAGAATATTCAAAACTTTTTGTAGAACAATTTGAACCTGGCTGGTGCAAATTCTATCTGTTAGCAGTGTTGTCATCACAAATGAGAGAGACCTTTAGGGACCTGGTAATTTACTATCCAATGGCAGGTGGAAGAAGCCTAAAAGTGTTTTCAATTGACCACACCATTCTGTGCTCAACATCAGGAAAACTACATAAAGCCTTTGTGTTCTAACAATTCAGTATGTCTTGGAAGAGACAGTTCCTTTTTTTTTTTTTTCAAATGAGAAGCAAATGTTTCCCAGGACATATTTACGAGACACCATCCTTTAAGGTAAAGCAAACTACAGTACGCAGTTCAGTAAAACATATGGCAACTTAGAGAAGGTAGGCAATTAAAAAAGGTTTCATGCAAAGGTCTACTAATCAAACTGTCAGGTCGAAGAGCTGTCCGGCTGTAGTATGATTATATTGCGAGGATCTCATGTAATTTAGAAATCGTATGAACTAAAAAGGAAGATGGATTGTCTAGTTGAAATACAACTTCTTTATTTTCAAAACAAATGAGCATCTGATCCTCTTTATCCTTTTGTGAATTACTCACATGTTGAAAATCTAAGAACCCTTTAATCTAACGACATTCCATCTTAATGTTATGTAAAGAGTGTATTTTGTAGTACTTTTTGCTAAACTTTGTAATAGAAAATAGCAAAGTCATGCACTGTTTTTTAAAATAAATATTTTTAGAATTTTCTCCCCTACGGTTATTAGGGTCTTGCCCTTTTGGGCACCATCGCTCAATACTGGGCTTACTCCACTCCAAGATGTTTGGGTCTTAGAAATACAACAAATGTATAACTTTTTTTCCTATTAGTGTGGACGTTTTTCAGCCAGACATTTCTCCAGTGCTTGATTAGCGCTAAAACAATATATGGAGATAGGTCAGCTTGTTAATGTGCTGATATTAATGTTATTATGTTAGATATACAATTCTAGCCTGGTTAACATTTAGGTTTGAGAATGGCTTTTCATCCCTGTCTTTGCCAACATACTAATTGCTGCAGAAGGTCACAATCACAACAACAGCTAACATAACAGCCAATAACCAAGAACCACAGAAATAGGAACTATCACAGCTACAGCCTTGGTAATGGCCACAGAAGTATTCCTAACCAAAGCAAGGTGTGTGACAATTTGCGCTGTTGTTGCAGCCACACATAGTGCCTGGTCTTCTTTATGAAAAAGGACAGCAGTTAGGGTTTGCTCAAATGTCTACCATAAGATGCCTACATTAATCTAGCAGGGACATTTCGTGTTTTTGCTGTCAGAAGCAACAGCAAAAGTAGCTTGACATTGTTGACTAGTGCTACCAAACCTTTTCAGGAAGAGGTCCCTGTGGCATAATTGGTCTACACATCTTGTGAATTTGATACTGTAGATTGCTGTACCTTTCCTGTTAACGAGCAGTATATTTTTTCTCTTTGTTTGGAGGATTTTTGTAGACAAACAAGAGTCAATAGCCATGTTAGCTGATCTGTGAGGATGTCCTACAGCACAGTGGTGTTTTGAGCTAAATACAAACCTGATAATTAACATCCTAATTTCACATGTCAGTATGTAAAAAAATTGTTAGTAAACACAAAACACAAAGCTGATGGGAATATTATAATTTTTGGAGGGGTATTTGTGTGCCATAAACCAAAGTATTGGTCAAATAAAAAAAATAAACACTTCTACTTTTGTTGTTATTTTGTTTTACTTGCTTGTAAGCGCTTTGAGCACCAGGAAAAGCGCTTTATAAATGTAATGTATTATTATTATTATTATATGTTTTATATTATTGTCATGTTGTAACGAGAGAAGGTAGAAACCCTGTATAAGTGTGGACCAATTTTTCTTCAAATAAACTGATCCCACCTTTTGGATTGGGACAACTTAAAAGACATCTGTGCTATCCTCTCCTGCTTGAGAACTTGCTGACGTTGTTGGATCTGAGGGCCACACCTCATTACTGATATCAAAATCCTTCAGGATCACTTAAACAGATTTAGCGGGTCGTCTGAATTGAAACAGCAGTTAATTGAACCTGGTTCTTCAGGAGTTAATAGAGGTGAGATCTTGCTGACATTGGTGGATCTGAGCCAAGCAGTAAACTTACATAGACTCAATAACTTCTGTTAGGTCAATTAGTAGGTCTGAGTAATTTGCCGGAATAAATTATCAGGCCTCCCGATCCCAAGACTACATACATGCTAGATACATCCTATTAGAAGTTCAAATGTATTGATTGTGAAAGCTACTCCAAAATCAATGAGGAGTAACAGAAAACAAAATGGAGCTGAATAACTATTTTAGGCATATGCTATGCCAATCAAAACGAGCAAAATAAATATTGAAATATTGATGAATTGCCAAAAACTAAAGCATAGATTCATACATGAAAGCATACTCTCCTAACAAACACTTAACTTTAGAAAAATATGAGCAAACTCATAAATGTACAAAAATATGTACAACTAGACAAAAGCTACTGCAAAACTTAAAAAGAATACTACACAAAGAAGTTAGTAGTTTAATGGATCAAAGTTTCTTATCTTTGTCAATGTTCAACCATGCACAGGGTGAGGCTGCATAAATGGCTGACTGCCAGTACTTAATGATCTCCTGCTGAGACCTTACACAACACATGCACAACTAAAAAGGCTGACAAATGGTTGCCACAATCACACTTATAGCATTAACCAGCTTATGGTGTAAGCACACTAAGATGAGCCCAAACAACGGATGTCTATACCAAGATAAATCAATTTATAAAACCACATAGGCAGATTAGGTGTCTAATTCCACTGACCCTCAGGAAGAGGTCCCTGTGGCATATTTGGTCTACACATCTTGTGAATTTGATACTGTAGATTGCTGTACCTTTCCTGTTAACGAGCAGTATATTTTTTCTCTTTGTTTGGAGGATTTTTGTAGACAAACAAGAGTCAATAGCCATGCTAGCTGATCTGCGAGGATGTCCATCTCCTGCTGAGACCTTACTACTAGTGGTGTTTTGAGCTAAATACAAACCTGATAATTAA
Source organism: Gymnodraco acuticeps (assembly GCF_902827175.1). Classification (NCBI taxonomy): domain Eukaryota; kingdom Metazoa; phylum Chordata; class Actinopteri; order Perciformes; family Bathydraconidae; genus Gymnodraco; species Gymnodraco acuticeps. Next base: position 66,849 of record NW_022990434.1, read on the forward strand.
CATCCTAATTAGGGATCGACCGATATGGCTTTTTCAAGGCCGATAGCGATACCGATTATTAGTTATCAAGGAGACCGATAACCGATATTTGGAACCGATATACATTTGCTGTAAAATCAGAAAATCTTGGTGTCAAAATGTAGAAAAACACAACTTCTTTGAAATGCCTTTTTATGTTTAATGAACTTTTCAACATCTTAAAACTGGATTCCTCTCTGTGACCCTGAGTAAAGTAAATGAAGTAAAAATAAAATAAAAACTACTAAAACTTGTTCTGAACTTCTGATATTTGAGTCTCACTCATTTAGTAGTCCCAACTCAGATTGTGGTGCAGAAAGCAGAGTTGCTGTGAGGCTCCATTAGCAGCCGTCACAGTCGTCCCAGCGCGTCACAGTTTCTCCGCTGCGAGACGCTACCACCCCCCCCCCCTCCCTTTGTAACTGAGAAACTGATATAATTGGATCATAAGATCGTGGTGTTTTTGCAACTTCAGCATAGGGGATTGGGATGTTTATTGAACTTCGGCTTTCAACTGATTTACCTTCGAAACACCGCTCACTGCTGCTGCTTGCCTCTGTCTGTGTCTGCGTTCTTCGTACCTGCCCGTAATCTGAGAAGGTCCCGCTTAGTGATGGGTCGTTCGCGAACGATTCGTTCTTTTTGAACGAATCTTTGAAGTGAACGAGATTAACTGAATCCTCCCACAAAACGATTTGTTTGTTTGAGTCGCCGCCTTCCGCCAAAAGCTAAAGAGAAGCTGTTCGCGAACGACGAACTTAAAGAACTGGCGGAAACAGTTCAGAACTGTTTCCTACAGTTCTTTTATCTTATATCCCTTTCTTTCAAGAGGAGGGTCCCGTTAGGGCCCCTCCGAAATACTGGATGTTCCATCTACACAGAGTTGGACTCAGTTATGGTGCATTTCCACTGCAGCGGGTAGCCCCGTTTAAGCGTCCTTAATCGTCCTCAAGCGGCCAGGCCAGTTTTTTGTGGCCTTTCCATATAGCGTAGCACCGGCTAGCGGGTACTTTTTCCCTCTTTTTCCGGCCCCATCAAATCGTGGT